>NW_019943834.1:148824-157869 GCF_002910315.2 Salvelinus sp. IW2-2015
AGATGGGCTATCGAAGAAGAAGCAATGCAGAGTCCCGGAACGGGGACAGCTAAGGTAGCTAGTATTTAACAGGTATACATTTCATATTCCTCTATACCTAGCCGACTGCATACATTATAAAGTCAGGTTATTGTATTGTTCCAAAAACAAGATCGGTTCTAAACATGGTGTTGAGTCCGTCTCTATCCGCTCTGCTCAAAAAGCGAAGTGGTGGAAAAACTGGCCGAGTTTTGCGACCTATGCGACGGGCCGCACAGCTCAACCGCTTATGCCTTGATGAAGGCAAAAAAATGCTGGAAAAGAATGTGACAACCAATACTGCTGAAGTTCAAAACAGTTCGCCAAGATACGAACACGAGGCGTCGGGACTGGCCTAAAACGTCGGGAGATTTGGGGAGAAAAGCGAAAGATTCCGGGATTTCTATAGTAAAGGATGTGAAGACGGGATAGGGACACTTCGAGACAAAGTTAAGAGCAAGGACAAATGATTGCTGTGTTCAACAACAAACCAATAGTATATTTAAAGGGCCTAATTTAAAGGCTATCATTAATGGTCTTCTTTAGGCTCTGAAAAAAGAGCTATTTCTGACTAGTATTCAAAATAAAGCCCGGCTTTCAAAACACTGCAAATGTGTAGAATTTCTTCACAAAACATAAAAATATTACCTTTGAATCAATGTCCATTTTTATTGTGATTTAATAAACAAATCAAGGAGTACTTTATGGAAACAATTACAACATGCTTCAAAAAACATTTCAGACCACTAATCGAAAAACACAATGTTCAGTTTGGTATATTCACAACTTTGGGATGTAAGAGAAAAACGATTCTATGTGCTGAAGAAAAAAGTGGGGTTGGGAATACTCTGGAATCTCTATATGTGATTACTGTATGGGTTGGTAAGAATCTCTGATGTGGATTACTGTATGTATAGGGTCTGTAGAATCTATATAATGTGATTACTGTATAGGGTCTGTAGAATCTATATAATGTGATTACTATATAGAGTCTGTAGAATCTATATAATGTGATTACTGTATAGGGTCTGTAGAATCTATATAATGTGATTACTATATAGGGTCTGTAGAATCTATATAATGTGATTACTGTATAGGGTCTGTAGAATCTATATAATGTGATTACTGTATAGGGTCTGTAGAATCTGGTGATTATTGTATAGGGTCTGTAGAATCTATGATGTGGTGATTACTGTATAGGGTCTGTAGAATCTATATAATGTGATTATTGTATAGGGTCTGTAGAATCTATGATGTGGTGATTACTGTATAGGGTCTGTAGAATTCTATATGTGATTACTGTATAAGGTCTGTAGAATCTATATAATGTGTACTGTATAGGGTCTGTAGAACTTGATAATGTGATTACTGTATAGGGTCTGTAGAATCTATATGATGTGATTACGGTATAGGGTTCTGTAGAATTCTATATAATGTGATTACTGTATAGGGTCTGTAGAATCTATAATGTATTACTGTATAGGGTCTGTAGAATCTATATAATGTGATTACTGTATAAGGGTCTGTAGAATCTATATAATGTGATTTACTGTATAGGGTCTGTAGAATCTATATTGATGTGATTACTGTATTAGGGTCTGTAGAATCTGGTGATTATTATTATAAGACAATGGGTAATTTAAGGCATATAGTGTATTGCATTGGGACCAATGGAGTAAAAAGTTGTTCTGGTTCTATAGACCTCAGTCCCCCATGACATGACACCATATACACAGTGGGTGTGAAATTATTGACACCCTTAATAAAGATGAGCAATAATGACTGTATAAAATAATTCAAACACCGAGCTACATTGTGTGCAAAAAAAGGGAGAAATTCTATTATTTATACAATCACTCAGAGATTTTGTTTAACAAGTAATACAACAACAAATTGACACCCCTAAAGATTCTATATACAGTAGTCAGAGGTTTAGTATTTGGTCCCACATTCCTAGCACGCAATGATTATATCAACTCTACAGATGTATATTCATATTTCAGATTATGTTATAACGAATATAAATTAATGGTAAATAACATAAGGTGTCATTTTGGAGTCACAAAAAGAAACACTTTCACATTAATGTGGATGCTACCATGATTACGGATAATCCTTAATGAATTGTGCATAATGAGCGAGTAAAATTAGAGGGTCAAAGATCATACCTCCAAGACATGCTAACCTCTCACCATTACAATAACAGGGAGTTAGCATTATATATCATACCCCCAAGACATGCTAACCTCTCACCATTCAATAACAGGGGGGGTTAGCATTATATATCATACAATGATTATATCAACTCTACAGATGTATATCATATGCCATATGCATTTCCTTTTTGGTTGCGTTTCAGTGATGTTATAATGAACAGAAATTAATGGTACATAACGTAGTGTGTCATTTTGGAGTCACAAAAATAAACACTTTCACATTAATGTGGATGCTGCCACGATTACCTCAACTGCTATATTTACAACATAGAACCCATGTAATACAATTCATCACATATTTCATTATGACAATGCCGACCTAAAAAGTATTTTACATTTCATTATGACAATGCCCGGCCTAAAAAGTATTTTACATTTCATCATGACGTCATGTCATCTCACATTATGAGGATCAATTCTATTTAGAAACTGTACAGGATATTGGCCAATGAACGCACCAGATTTAGTATGTGGACATAAATCATATACACTCAAAACACACATCATACATATTTTCATAAAGTACCGTTTAAAATGACACCTTTGTTAGGAGAATCTAGAGGAGAATCTCAATTACATTTCCTTGATTCCTCCTCTCCCCTCCGCCTCACAAACCCATTGGATGAGAAGGAAATTGCTATTGAGAGTCTCCCTATGACCTCAAGCTAACTGATATCTCGTCCTAGATGATGACAGGGGGACGAACRACACTGGAGTTGAGACCAAAACACAGAGCGATGGAGGCGGCAGCGGAGGCTGGTGATTTAGCCTGGAGGAGAGCAGACTCCCACYTAAATAACTCACATCCCTTCCTGGTCCCCCCAGGGCCGTGTTGACGCACCGCACAGCAGTAGAACGCTCGGCCTTGGTTCGGACCGCCGTTACACACCGTTAGACGCTTGGCTCGCCGCCCACAGTCGCACAGCGGGGCCGTGATCTTGGTGCTRCGGGTCGGCGGGAACGAGGACCGGTTAACGGACGAGGAGAGGATGGAGAACGATCCACCGACAGAAGTACGAGAGACAGAAGAGAGGCAAGAGGAGTCCTTGTGGATCGTGAAAGGTGCTTTTGGCATCTCTGCGTGCAGCCTTGAACGTGAAGTCGATGGGTTAGGGTTATGGACGACAGGTCTGGGCCTGGCAAAGGAAAGATTGGATGCAGAGCCGTTTGGTGTSTGTGAAGCAGAGAGGTTACTGCTGGTGGTAACTGGTTTGGGTCTAACAAAAGAAGAATTGGGAAGGTTTGTAGTAGAGGACATGGATGTGAATGAGTTCCCAGGGTTTTTTGTTGTGAGAGGTCTTGACCCTGTAGCATGGAGGTTGGAGTTCTGGAGGCCTGGTCTGGGTTTGACAAAGGAATGATTGGATGCTGTTGAGGTATTGGATGTGATAGAAATACTGGATGTAGAAGAGGAGTTTGAGGCTCTTGGCTTGTCCTTGTAGATCACAAAGGAGTTGTTCGATGTTGCCGTTTGAGGTCTTGACCGTGTAGCTGAGCGGTTGGAATCGTGGGTAACAGGTCTGGGTTTGGCAAAGGAGAAACTGCATGAACTATTTGACCCAGAGGTGTTGTATATCCTCGTTGTCTCAGCTTTTGCAAAACTTGAGGATGTTCTCGATTCGTCCTTGTCGATCACAAAGGAGTTTGACGTTTCCGTGTTCAGTCTTGACYGTGTATCTGAGAGGTTTGAGCCAGGGGTAACAGGTCTGGGTTTGACAAAAGAGGAAGTGGTCAGACTATTGGGTGCAGAGGTGTTGTAGGTCCTTGTTGTCTCAGCCTTCAAAGACACCAAGTTACTGGAGGACGTTCTACTATCGGTCTTGTGTACCAGTCTGGTCAGATGTTGGCAGGGCGTGTTGGTGGTATTGGAACTAGGCCTACTGTTGGTTGGACCTCTACCAGGATTTGAATGTACTGGGCTTGGACACAGCAAGGTCCTCCCAYAGACCGAGTTATCATCCACCTCGAACGTCTCGTTYTCTGTGTACACATCAGCAACAGAATCCTCGTCACCAACCGTGACGTCGCAGTCCTCCTCCAATATCACGTCGTCATACGAACCGCACGACTCCGTTTCCACCAAGATGTGCACGTCCTCCTCCATACTTCCTGTTTCTGGGTCAAGGGTCGGGTCTGGCTGGGGTAGATGGGTAATGCAATTGACAGTGGTGGAGACGAGAAMGAGGCTGTTGATGTAGTGACGAGGAGAGGGGATATTGAAAGYCATAGGAGAGGAGACGGACYGTATCGTTCCTATTCTAACTGTTCTGCTGTTRCCACGACCACCACACATTGGAGTGGTCAGACCATTTAGAAGGGTCTTTGGTGAAACAATACTCTGATACTGAACAGGTTCAGAGGTTAAGTYGGAGTTCACCTCTGTGTTGGGAACCGGGTTGTCTGAAGGCTTGGGTCGTGTTTCAACAACGTCTGTGTTGGGAACCGGGTTGTCTGAAGGCTTGGGTCGTGTTTCAACAACGTCTGTGTTGGGAACTGGCTTGCTGTTGGGTCGATTTTCAAGATGGCCGCCGCTCTTTGTCTTCTTGGAGGGGTTTTTGATAGTGGTTTTGTTATCCCCCTTGTTGCTAGGACAACCATTCCCTGGCACGTTCCCATCTCCAAACAGGGGTTTGGTCTTCAAAGGTGCCTAAGAGGTAAACAAATAAAATAAATCAATGCATTATAATTATTATTTTTTAATTCTCCCCAACGGGCTCGGGAGGCGAAGGTCGAGTCATGTGTCCTCCGAAACATGACCCGCCAAACCTCGCTCCTTAACACCCACCCGCTTAACCCGGAAGCCAGCCGCATCAAATGACGACCGAGGTCAGCCTGGAGGCGCCCGGCCCGCCACAAGAGCGCGATGAGCCAAGTAAAGCCGCCCCCCCCCGGCCAAACCCTCCTGTAACCCGGACGACGCTGGGCCAATTGTGCGCTGCCATATGGGACTCCCGATCACGGCCGGTTATGAAACAGCCCGGGATCGAACCAGGGTCTGTCGTGACCCCTCTAGCACTGAGATGCAGTGCCTTAGAACGCTGTGCCACTCGGGAGGCCCAATCAAAACTTTTTTTTAACAAACTTTATTGATAGTCAGTTCAGTAAACAGAGGAGAAACCAAACGGAAGAAAACTGACCCGAAACAAGGAGTGACTTCCTGAACTCCAATAAGAAACTGATTTTCATTGCAAAACCTTTTACATTTGCACTAATGAATACGAACCAGGTGTGTATGGAACGGGGGTGAGTCACCTGCGTGAGTCTTTACGGAGGAGGGGTGGGTATTCTGGGGCGTTGACAGAAATCCAAGGGGGTTCAATGTAGGTCGCCCCTGGGTGAGTCTTTAGGGGCGTAGTACAGTAGTCCAGGGGTCGTCAGCACGGTGGGGTCGTTAGTACTAGGGGTGTAGTAGTGGGGGTTCGTCAGGAAGCCACTCACCCTCTCCAGACTGCGTGTAATCTTCATCACACAGCCATCTCTCATCATCCTCCAGGCCAGGTGGGACGTGTTGCGGGCGTCATCCAGACCTGCAAATAACATTCAACAAAAACTATTTTCGTGTCTAGACTTTCAAAAATTTGGTTGATCTATATAGAGCTGCTGCCTATGCTGTCTGACAAATCACTATTTTGTAGTTCTTCAAAGTAAATAAGGCAAACTTTTCTGACTGCTGATTAATCAATCACTTAGGTCATGTATTTTCAGGTGGAGAGATGTGAAGCAAACAGCTGCTCTCCTCAGCCTCTTAGCAGGCATGAAATAAACACAGCAAGTAGATGCACAATGCATTATGGTCATTGTAGTTAATTACCACGTTTATTGTGCTAAACTATGTAGAATATTGGCCTGTTGGAAACTATAAACTCCCTACTATATGGCACAGTTCAGGTTGGATCTGATGTATCTCTAGAGAAACTACAACTCCCTACTACATGGCACAGTTCAGGTTGGATCTGATGTACCTCTAGAGAAACTACAACTCCCTACTACATGGCACAGTTCAGGTTGGATCTGATGTATCTCTAGAGAAACTACAACTCCCTACTACATGGCACAGTTCAGGTTGGATCTGATGCATCTCTAGAGAAACTACAACTCCCTACTACATGGCACAGTTTAGGTTGGATCTGATGCATCTCTAGAGAAACTACAGCTCCCTACTACATGGCATAGTTCAGGTTGGATCTGATGTATCTCTAGAGAAACTACAGCTCCCTACTACATGGCATAGTTCAGGTTGGATCTGATGCATCTCTAGAGAAACTACAGCTCCCTACTACATGGCATAGTTCAGGTTGGATCTGATGCATCTCTAGAGAAACTGTGCAATGTGCTCATTGAGCTCACAGATTTTTTAAAAACTAAATGTAATTAAAATAATTGAACCAATATCATCAGTCAATTAGTTGTTTAAAATAATATATTTTGGTTAATCGCTCAGCACTAATTACTAGACAATGCCTACACATTACTGCTGTATGCCTCCTCAATCCCTATTGAATTACTACTGCTGTCTGTGTCTGTAGTGTTGTGTCGCTACTGATCACTACTGAATTGATCCTGATCCTTTTTTCATTTCCTACATGAAACCTTTTGAATTACTATTGAAAACCTTTACAACTGGTTGCCTATTCAGAATTGCTATTGACATGTTGTCTTGTTTCACTACTGTGTCACTACTACACTAGTGAACCTGTTATTTCCTCAAGTTTCTAACTGTAGTTATAAACTGGGTGGTTCGAGGCCTGAATGCGGATTGGCTGACAGCCGTGGTATATCAGACCGTATACCACGGGTGTGACAAAACATGTATTTTTACTGTTCTAATTACGTTGCTAACCAGTTTATAATAGCAATAAGGCACCTCGGGGGGTTGTGGTATATGGCCAATATACCACGGTTAAGGGMTGTGTCCAGGCACTCCGCGATGCGTTAGCCATGGTGTATTGGCCGTATTCCACACCCTCTCGTGCATTATTGCTTAATTATATCATCAAACAACAAATAATAAGCTTATACAAACTGCATTTTTTAAAATTTCATTAATTACATATTAAATGACCTATTTACACTCTTTTGTTAAACCATTTGAGGCCTTGTCTTCATTCAGCTTTGACTTAACTATCTTCAGWTCCTCTTTTTCTGTTGKGGCTACATTTCTCCACCACGTATCCTTTAAGTAAAATAAATGAAAGTACAAGACACAGTCAATTATACGCCATTGTCAGCTAACGGAGATCAACTAAGACAACACAGAAAAACATTTCAGAAACAATATTAATCTTATCAACAATGACCCGCGGTCTTCTTATGTCAAGCCAAACACAATCTAGGCTTCACAGAACCTTATCACTTGCTATGGTCCATCTGCTTCACATAACCTATTCACCTGCTATGTCCCATCTAGGCCTTCACCAGAACCTTTCACGGCTGCTATGTCCATATAGGCTTCACAGGAACCATTCAACCTGCATGTCCATCTAGGCTTCACAGAACCTATTCACTTGCTATGTCCATGCTAGGCTTTCACAGAAACCCTATTCACACACTGCTATGTCGATCTAGGCTTCACAGAACCTATTCACATTGGCTATGCACCACTCTAAGGCTTCACAGAACGCTATGTCACTTGCTAATGATCCATCTAGGCTTCCCAGCACCTATTCACTGCTATGTCATCTAAGGCTTCAAGACACGCTATTCATTGCTATGCCATCTAAGCCTTCACAGAACCTAATTCACCCCTGCTATGGGTCCATCAGTTCACAGAACCTATTCACGTTGCCTATGTCCATCTAGGCTTCACAGAACCTATTCAATTGGCCTATGCCGCATCTAGGCCGTTCACAGAACCTATTTCACTTGCTATGTCCATCTAAGACTTCACAGACCTATTACCTGCTATGTCCATCTAGACTTCACAGAACCTATTCACCCTGCTTATGTCCATCTAGAGTTCAACAGAACCTATTCACTTGTTATGTCCATCTAGGCTTCACAGAAACTATTCACTTGTTATTCATCTAGGCTTCACAGAACCTATCACACTGCTATGTCCATCTAGCCTCACAGAACCTATTCACGTTGCTATGTCCATCTAGGCCACAGAACCTATTCACTTGCTATGCCCATCTAGGCTTCACAGACCTATTCACTGCTATGTCCATCTACGCTTCACAAACCTATTCAACTTGCTATGCCCATCTAGGCTTCACAGAGCCCATTCACCTGCTATGCCATCTAGGCTTCACAAGAACCTATTCACCTGCTATGTCCATCTAGCCTTCACAGAACCTATTCACTTGCTATGTCCATCTAGGCTTCACAGAACCTATTCACGTTGCTAATGCCCATCAGGCTTCACAGAACCTATTCACTGCTATGATCACATCTAGGCTCACAGACCCTATCACCTGCTATGTCCATCTAGGCTTACAGACCTATCACCTGCTATGTCCATCTTCCTGTGGTCTCCTGCCCCTCGACTCTCTGTCTCTACTGTCTCTCTCCCCTCCAAGTTCTGTCTACCCCCTACACTGTCTATGCTGTCTACCCCGCCCTCTCTCTCCCCCACTCTCTGTCCTGTGTCTCCCCCTTCCCCATCTCTCTGTCTATCTGCCTCTCTCTCTCCCCCATCTCTCTCCCACTCTCTGTTATCTGTCTCTCTCTCCCCCCCCCCTCTTCTCTCTCTCCCCCCTCTCTCGTCCCCCACTCTCATGTCTATCTGTCCTCTCTCTCTCCCCTCTTCTTGTCTATCTCCCCACCCCCCCCCCACTCTCTGTCTGTCTCTCTCCTCCCCCCCTCCTCTCCC
>NW_019943834.1:157894-162875 GCF_002910315.2 Salvelinus sp. IW2-2015
TGTCAGTTGCGGGAAAAACAGTAGTGTTCCTGTCAGTATCAGGTAGAAGAGAGGATGTATAGGTGTTCGTAGTAGGGAAAACAAGTAACATTGGATTCGTCTAGCTTCTCTGTAGTAATCCGGTCTAAGAATGTATACTAGTGTCTCAGTAGAAAAACAGTAGTGTTCTGTAGTAATTCAGGGTTTAGAGATGTTATAGTGTTCAGTAGGGAAACAGTAGTGTTTCCTAGTAATCAGGTTAGAGATGTTATAGTGTTCAGTAGGAAAACAGTAGTGTTCCTGTAGTAATCAGGTAGAGATGTTATAGTGTTCAGTAGGAAAACAGTAGTGTTTCCTGTAGTAATCAGGTAGAGATGTTATAGTGTTTCAGTAGGAAAACAGTAGTGTTTCCTGTAGTAATCAGGTAGAGATGTTGTAGTGTTCAGTAGGAAAACAGTAGTGTTTCCTGTAGTAATCCGGTAGAGATGTTGTAGTGTTCAGTAGGAAAACAGTAGTGTTTCCTGTAGTAATCAGGTAGAGATGTTATAGTGTTCAGTAGGAAAACAGTAGTGTTTCCTGTAGTAATCAGGTAGAGATGTTATAGTGTTCAGTAGGAAAACAGTAGTGTTTCCTGTAGTAATCAGGTAGAGATGTTATAGTGTTCAGTAGGAAAACAGTAGGTTTCCTGTAGTAATCAGGTAGAGATGTTATAGTGTTCAGTAGGAAAACAGTAGTGTTTCCTGTAGTAACCAGGTAGAGATGTTATGTAGTGTTCAGTAGGAAAACAGTAGTGTGTTCCTGTAGTAATCCAGGTAGAGATGTTATAGTGTTCAGTAGGAAAACAGTAGTGTTTCCTGTAGTAATCAGGTAGAGATGTTATAGTGTTCAGTAGGAAAACAGTAGTGTTTCCTGTAGTAATCAGGTAGAGATGTTATAGTGTTCAGTAGGAAAACAGTAGTGTTTCCTGTAGTAACAGGTAGAGATGTTATAGTGTTCAGTAGGAACAGTAGTGTTCCTGTAGTAACCAGGTAGAGATGTTATAGTGTTCAGTAGGAAAACAGTAGTGTTCCTGTAGTAATCAGGTAGAGATGTTATAGTGTTCAGTAGGAAAACAGTAGTGTTTCCTGTAGTAATCAGGTAGAGATGTTATAGTGTTCAGTAGGGAACAGTAGTGTTTCCTGTAGTAATCAGGTAGAGATGTTATAGTGTTCAGTAGGAAAACAGTAGTGTTTTCTGTAGTAATCAGGTAGAGATGTTATAGTTCAGTAGGAAAAAGTAGTGTTTCCTGTAGTAATCAGGTAGAGATGTTGTAGTGTTCAGTAGGAAAACAGTAGTGTTTCCTGTAGTAATCAGGTAGAGATGTTATAGTGTTCAGTAGGAAAACAGTAGTGTTTCCTGTAGTAATCAGGTAGAGATGTTGTAGTGTTCAGTAGGAAAACAGTAGTGTTTCCTAGTAGTAATCAGGTAGAGATGTTATAGTGTTCAGTAGGAAAACAGTAGTGTTTCCTGTAGTAATCAGGTAGAGATTTTGAAACAGCTAACAACAACCAACTGCTTCCTGTTTTGTCTTCTTCGGTGGTCGCGAAGAGCCGGTGTTGTAAAGCTGTAGTGTTTTGAGTACTTGATGTTGCTAGTAAATAAGTAGTCAAAACACTACAGCTTCACTACACCGGCTTTTCGCAACCACAGAAAGAGAGACAAAACAGGAAGCGGTTGGTTGTGTTAGCTAGCTACTGTTTTTAACAATCCCGGATGTAAATCATATTTCATCCTTCACCATCCCGTCGTTCATAACTTTTTAAACTTTCCTTTTTGCTTTATAAATACGTTAACGTCGTTGTTTAGCCATTTATTTAACTTTTTACCACATCAAAAAAAATTGCTAGCCAAAATAGTCTTAGCCGTTAGCCATTGTCATAGATACGTACTGAGTGTAGCCTGCTAGCCCCATTGAAATGTAGCCATATGACCTCTGTTTTCGTCATCCTAGCTAATAAGTATGTGTGTGTTGCAAATGTACAGTATGTTCATATTGGTATACCTACCCATTCTGTTTACCTCTTTTGACCTGTTGCCAAGGAGACCCTTGATTTACACAGTTCAGGGAGCGAGTCATCATCTCTAATATGATTGGATCAAACTGTTTTAGAAGAGCCGGCTGTTCGGGAGTCGGAGTGTGTGTGTGTGCATGCACGTGAGAGTGAGACCTGGTTGCTGTGGAAACGCGGAGCAGAGAGAGCATGTGGAGACAATCGCGACGACCATATATGGAACTGGTTTCCTGTTTAGCAGTCTGGCGGAACACTGAGATGATGGTACTGCTTTCTGATTGGTGTCAGATTGGCAGAATGTTAACAGGTTCTAAGAACTGTCTGGGTTCCATGCTGAGATTCTGTCTGTCTGGGTTAGAGCTAGGCAAAATGGACGAAAATCTATATGTGACCGACCAGCTTGATTCGGTCTTATGTAGCAACATTTGAAATTGTGTTTTTTACATTGGATAAAAGTGGAGACCAACCTAGAAAACACCTCCTGGAGAGCTTTTCTTTGTCTAAACTCATTCAGCATCGTTCACATCCTCTTTTAAGCCTTAGCCCCACCCATCTCTTTAAGGATTCACATGTGAGGCCATCTGCTAAACAGAGGGAGTACAGTAGTTGTTTAGTACACCAAAGATTTCATGACTAAAGGCTGGTTTATACTACGTCTATCGACATGTCTGTAGACTGTTGTCGCAGTGACATCATGAACATTCTATTGACGTCCGACATCAAACTTGTCGTTGTCGTTATGAAAAAGTATAACCAGAAAAATGACAGGCTGCATGACATCAGCAGCCTGGTGGTCCAAAACAGGTGGATTTTAACACCAATGAACCCATTCATATAAACATGTATTGAGTAAATGTCAATCTAGTAAAACAGGCAACTAAAAGCAACTTTCTAAGCAATGTTTTGGTTAGTTTCTAGCTTGTTAGTTAGCTAGCTAGCATTAAGTTAAGTTAGCTGGCTAGCATTAAGTTAAGTTAGCTGGCTAGCATTAAGTTAAGTTAGCTAGCTAGCATTAAGTTAAGTTAGCTGGCTAGCATTAAGTTAAGTAGCTAGCTAGCATTTAAGTTCAGTAGCTGGCTAGCCAGTTCATTATAATGACCGTACCAGTATCATAGCTGACAACATCTTAACTTTAGCACATTTTTATTCATTATAATGAAAATAAAACTCACGAAACAGGATCATTATTTACAGGTTAGTGGGGAAGCTATTTAAGAAAATAGCTTAATGGTTGTGAGTTTGACGAATTTAAAAGCAGGGCATTCCACGAGAATTTGAGAACTTGGGACACTTTCTCGTTTGGCCCTAACATTTAATCCTAATCTGATTTTGGTGCAGGTCATGTTGTTCTTCACATTACCGTCTCTGGTAAACACACACTATATCAAATAAAATCAAAGTTTATTTGTCACATGCACAAGTCATAATGTTACTACCATGCATAAATCTGCAGGTAACTAAAACTAACCAACTCGGTTCAGCTAGCCAGCTAACATAAGTCTCTAACTAGCAATGCAAATGGCTTTCTTAGATACGAATAATATTACTACACAGATCATACACGTAACGTTAGCGAGCCAGCCAGCTAATGTTAGCTAGCGAACAGAATGCTTTAACTTGCAATGAAAACTACTTTCTGACTAAATTTGAAACTTATAATATCTGAAAATGTAGCTAGCTAGACTCTCTTACCCTTATACATGTATGAACGCTTCTCCCTCTCTGTCACCATGGTTTCTCTTAGTTTGAAGATGTAATCCTGAGACAGGTGTTTTATACAACAGCTTCTGTGTGTTCTCTTTTCGACTCCCTCCGCATATTTGCAATCCGACGGCAGAATTTTCTCCATCTCCTTAGCTATCATACTCTGCTTCCACTGGGCATTTCACTGATTTCAAAACTCAGTCAACTTCTTCCGTGACAACAACACTGTTGATCGCCGTTTCAGAAGACTATACAATGTCTGCTTCAATGAAAATGTTTTGACCTAAATCAGGGATTTCCTCCATCGTCTGATTCATTTTCAGAGTAAGAGTGAGTCAACATGGCACGATCGTCCTCCAGAAAGAGGAGAGCATTAGCAACACTTTTGCAGTTCTTCGTGATATCTTTCAAAAAAGCTGCATTAGATTGGATTATCTACACATACTGAGCATCTCATGTTATAGACAGAAGCATGCTACATGGCAGAACAATCCGAACTAATCTTTTGGCATGTCCAGCCCATCCATTATCTCAGCCAATCGTGGCTAGCAGGAAGGTTCCTGTCTTTTTTTGTGGCTAAACCATCTAGGCTCGTAATTTCACAATTGTATTCATATTTACAGATGGCATACAAGTTTGTTATTAAGGCATATGAAAGTTCACATGTTCCAGAAGGAATTTGTGCCAAAAAACGCATTTTGATCAAAAAAATAAATGGTTACTTTCAAATGCATCTCCTGTGAAGTTGTGACGTGCGACATACGCCTAGTTTCCTGAAACAAGTCACCTATCATGATAAATTGACTGAATTATCAGAAAGACGATAAATTGAACGATACGTTTACACCAGTTACTTTATGTTATCCTTAAAACTACTACAGCTACTATCAGCCTAGGTTCCATTCTCAGGTTATATATCAGTCTGGGTTCCATTCTCAGGTTATATAGCAGTCTGGGTTCCATTCTCAGGTTCTACATCAGTCTGGGTTCCATTCCCAGGTTCTATATCAGTCTGGGTTCCATTCTCAGGTTCTACATCAGTCTGGGTTCCATTCTTAGGTTCTATACCAGTCTAAGTTCCATTCTCAGGTTTTATATCAGGCTGGGTTCCATTCTCAGGTTATATTTCAGTTTGGGTTCCATTCTAAGGTTCTATATCAGTCTATGTTCCATTCTCAGGTTCCAAATCAGTCTGGGTTCCATTCTCAGGTTCTATATCAGTCTGGGTTCCATTCTCAGGTTCTGTA
>NW_019943834.1:163530-172112 GCF_002910315.2 Salvelinus sp. IW2-2015
TCTATATCAGTCTATGTTCCATTCTCAGGTTTTATTTCAGTCTGGGTGCCGTTCTCATGTTCTATATCAGTCTATGTTCCATTCTCAGGTTCTATATCAGTCTATGTTCCGTTCTCAAGTTCTATATCAGTCTGGGTTCCATTCTCAGGTTCTATATCAGTTTGGGTGCCGTTCTCAGGGTCTTATTAAGTCCGATGTTCATTTCTCAGGGTCTGAGTTAGTCAGTATAACATTCTCAGTTTCTATAGTGAATTGGTTTAAACGTTCTCAGGTTCGGTGTTCCGTAGACAGCTGTTACTGTCTGAGGTTGGAGACTGAAATAGCTGCTGTGATACTGGACTGAAATGCATCATATAACTGAAATAGTTTCTGTGCTGTGTACCTGCCCTTGTGTTCTGTCTACATGGAGAGAACAGACTTGGAGGGTTATCTCCAAACCTTCAGCCTGGAAAAACAACCTTTTAACACTGATGCTATTTTTTAAACAGGTTCATTTAATGCAATCCTATATACATATCCACCGTCTCTACCTCTTTCTGTCCCTCCTTCCCTCTCCCTCCCTCCATCTCTCCATTTCTCTCATTCCCTCTCCCTCCCTCCATCTCTCCATTTTTGTCCTTCCCTCTCCCTCCTTCCATATCTCTCCATTTCTCTCCTTCCCTCTCCCTCCCTCCACCTCTCTCCATCTCTCTCTATCTCTATCTCTGTGTGCATGCACATGTGCGAGTGTGCATTTGTGGGTCATCGTACAGCATCTTCAGAACTGCTGAATTACACCCACAATGCATCATGTTCCCCCAGACTTCCTCCATGTCTGTCTGTGGTTCAGAGAGATCGGCGTAAATTTTCACAAATGCCTTAATATACTTCATTCCCAAACATTCTATGAATTTATGAAAACGTGAAAATGACCATATCTAAGTTCTCGCTTGTCAGAAAATGTTAAAGAAAATGTAATGTTCTTCCTGGGGGTGTATATGAACAGATATAAGATTTCACGTTCCTAAAACGCTGTCAGTTCCATTGTAATGTGGCTGTAAACCCAGTTCTAGAGTTGGAACTCTGGAACTCTAGAACTGGGTTTACAGCCACATTACAATGGAATGGTACCATTACAACCAATGGAATGGAACAGACTTCACTGAGCAGACAATTGGAATGATACGAATTCAGTAGAGACATATTGGAATGGTAACAGCAATTCAGAGATGACAATGGAATGGAACATGAATTCAGAGAGACAATGGGAATGGTAACAGAATTACAGGAGAGCACAAATGAAGAAATGGTAACATGATAGTTCAGATAGATCACATGTTGGAATAAAGGAATTGGAAACAGAATTTCTCGAGAAAAGAGACAATGGAATGGAACATGAGATATCCAGCCAGAGACAATGGACTATCGAACAGAATTCAGAGAGAACAATGGAATTAGGATACAGATATTAAGCTAGAGACATGGAATACGGAAAGAATTCAGAGAGACCACCTATTGGAATGGAACAGAATTCACGGAGAGACAATGGGAATCGGAACAGAATTCAGTTAGTAGACTACGTATGGATCATCGGAACAGAATCCCTTCGACGAGTAGACGCTGGCAATTGGATACAGTAATTCACGCGCCCAGCACAAACCAGGACAATTGGACAGAATTCAGACGAGGCAGCAATAGAGATGGAACCAAATTCAGTAGAGACAAATGGAATATAGGAAAGAATTTCAGGCCAAAAGAGCACACCATCCCCGGACCCATGGAACAGAATTCAGTAGAGACATATGGAAATGGAACATGAATTCAGAGAGACAATGGTAATGGAACAGATTCAGCTGAGTATTCAATTGGACATGAGATCACAGAAATAATAAGCGCCCCCAAAGAGAGCTTGGATGGGTTTACAGAATTTCAGAGAGACCACATGGACCCATGAGTAACAGAATTTTCAGAGAGATTCAATTTGGTATTGGTTTTGGTGTTTCGGCTGAAAGCTTCCCAGATGATCTGACCACCCCATATCCGGAGATGGGTAAACAAAGGAAAGGAATACTAATATCCGACGAAATGGAGGTTTTACTTTCGTTACGCGGACCAAGGAGGTTAACCAATGGACTACTGGAACTTTCATTGAATTTTTTCAGTTTGGAATTTTATGAGACTATCAAAAGGAAAAAAAATGTGTAATCAGATATTTTTTTCGAGGTCGCAACAAAGCAGACAAGATTTTGGGGGAAAGAAATGTAGATTTTGGGGAATTAAGAAACTATGTACCACTTTTAATATACTGAGTTTGGGGGAAAAAGAGAGAGCTACTATGGAATGGGCAAAACTAGTTTATGAGGGTTGGTCTCTCTACGAGAGCATACCATTATGGGGTTGGGGGAGGGGATTGGTTTGAACAACAGAGTAAACGAATTTCAAGACTGAGATTATACAGGAACAAATTGGGAAAAATGTCAGTCAGAACGATTTGAAAAAATATGGCTGGAGGGAAAAGTCCCAAACGACCCGAGGCAATGTGAATGGATAATCCATAACTGAAATTGCAGAGAGTCACCACAAGATGTGAGATAATACTTTTGTGTATATTCTAGTAAACTAATCAAAGTCAAAGGAGAAAGTAAAACTGCGAAAATTTTGGGGGAGGGACTCGCGTTTTTTATTTCCAAATGATAACTTTTTAAAGTTCCTACATCGGAAAGAAGTTTGACAAAAAACCAAGATTACATTAAACCTTCATTTTTGTGAATCGCGTGATTACATGTAATATAAATACTAGTAAGGCACGACCCACCAAAAAGAAAAAAAAAGGGAACCTTTACATTTTTTTTTGTTTATGTGAGAAAACAGTAAGAGAACAGAATTCAGAAGTAAGACCAAAGGATGGGGGCCCCCCAGAAAAAAAATAGAAAGACATACCAGAATCCCTCCAGAAAACAGAAACGTGATCTACTGGAACTCGAAACAGAATTCAGAGAGACCAATGGACCACTGGGACACAGACATTCAGAGAGACAATGGAATGGAACAGAATCGTCAGACGAGAACAAATGGGAGGAACAGAATTCAGAGAAAGAAACCAAAAAAGATTAGGAATAATGGAAACTAGAATTCTAGTTATTATTTGGACGAGAACACCGAAGACATGCGATATTATTGGGGGGAATTATGTTTATTTTGTGGGCGTTGTATGTTTTTTTAGATTTTCATTAGTGGAAGGGGAATGGAACTAGTCGCAAGCTTCAAGAGAAGAAAAAAAGAATTTCAAGAAAATGACAGGACAGTGTAACACGAAGGGAAAATTGTAAACAAAACGAGCACGACAATGCGAAGATGGAACAGAATTCAGAGGAGGGGAACTATGGATATAATTTGGTATTTCCATGGAAAGAATTGTCAGAAAAAGTGAACAGTTTTTGTGTGTGTATTTTTGGCGCCAAACATGAATTAATCAGTAGTGAGTTATTGCGCAGTATCTTTTGTGTTAATGAGTGGTATAGGGTTTTCACGAGGAACCACAAAAAGAAATTGGGTTTTATGGGGTAAAAAGAAGAAAAACTGTGAAATACCATAAACGATTATTCCTTCTTCCACTTTTTTAACAGGACATGGTAGTTTTGGGGAAAAAGTGAAATCTCAAGAGGGGGATTGTGATCAGAAGATCCAAAAACAATGTGTATATAGATCGTAAATTATATGAAGTATTCAAGAAGACAGTAAACAATTAGCGAATGGAACAGAATTCAGCACGAGACACATCATGACGAAAAGAAAAAAATGACGCCGTTTGAAAGTAAAGTTAAAGAACATTTCTAAGTTAAAAAAGGAGTTGTGTATTTTTTATCATTTTTAATACTTAGTTGTAAACTATTTTAAGAAAGCCAACAACGATTGGGATTGGTCGGCAAGAGGGAATGAACAATGAAGGAATGGAACAGAATTCAGAAGAGACAATGGAATGGAAAACAGAAATTCAGGAGAGACAATGGATATGACAATAGGGTCCCCAACCAAAAAAAAAAACACTCTTTTAATAGAGAAGAAAAAAGGTGGAAGCAATACTAAAGCAGCTAAACAATCTAGTTTTTATTTGTATGTTTATTTTCAAAAATCCATGGGAAGGCCATAACTGAACGAGGCCGCGCGCGTTTATGGTTTTTTTTTAGGCCGCATACAGTACCCCTAGGCGAGAAACCTTTTTATTTTTTTATTTTCTTGGGAAAGGGCCGAATCAATTAGAGAGTATCTTCCAATGATGCGCCCCACCATTGGGTGTTGTATTATTCGAAAAAACGAAGTTCAGACGCAAAGTGATTTACTCTTCGGAAAAAAAGACCCTTATGCAAAATATTGGAAATAAAAGTAGAACCGCCCCTTAGATAGCAAAAGTAAAAACGGGGGACGTGGGAGGGGGGTTTTTCCGGGCAAACACGTCAATTTTTAAAAAGTCCCAGAACCTTATTGAACTTTTTTTCAATGTGAAAAAATAACCACTTTTAGGCCCAGACAATGGGTTGGACGGGGGGAAGCCAAAGCCACTTTTTTATTGCCCGCCGATTATTAAATTTTTTGTCCAAAGAGAGCGCAGTGAATTAATTGAGCGTCATAAATGAGGGGTTTATTTTAAGACAAATATTTTTTATTTTATGTGTTAAAAAAAAGAAACGATGGTATAAAATAAAAAGAGAGTTTTGAAAACAATGAGGTATTATGGTAAAAAGCCCTTACATATGACATTCAGCCGGCCCACGCCAGCTCGAAAATTTCAGGTGGGACAATGGAAAAGGAAATAGGTGCAATGTATAAATTGAGGAAAAGCCTGTTTAAATTTTAAAATCAAAACAATAGAAAGAAACAAATAGGTTATTTCAAAAATTTCGACAGGGTTTATAAATTTCCCCTCAGGGATTACGATCAATTTTCGGAATGGAACATTTTTACTTAGACCAAAAGTATTCAAGAAAAAAGCATAGAAAGTGGAAAAAAATGGAACAAATATACGAAGGGGAGAGACCCACTAGGAAGCAAAATAGAGAAGATATCATTTGTTTTAATTTTCATGAGCAGCATCAGGGGAAGAAATATTTAAAAGTTTATGGGTTTTGTATAGAATCTTGTAAACACCACACGACACTTCCACGCAAAAGAAAGCATGATAAGAGAAATAAATTGTATTTCAGTGAGAAAAAAGACGAAATTAAACCATGAAAATAGGAGATGGCAATACTAGGAGATGCGAAAAACAACAAATTGATATATTTTTTTTTTGCGGGGGCCTGAGGAGGCACCCCCCCTCACCACCACTTGCCGTTTTTCACCATCTGGACGATGGCCCCAGCAAATAGACCTTTACATCAACCAGAACGCAGCACGACATATGGGAAACCCCATTTTTTTATTGTTGGATTTTTATCTCCGTTTGGCCACTTTAAGGGCCCAGAAACACCTTCCACTAACCCCGAAAAAATAACGGTGCGAAAACACGTTTTCGGGCCCCCACGACCGGGTTACTGCGCGGGGAAAAGACTGGCGCCCCAAGAAAATGGAAATTTCAAGTATTATTTCAAAGAGACCCTCCCCTTGGGGGTAAGCCCAGCCGGGTTTAGTTTTTTAAAACAAAAAAATTGTGGGTCCCCATTTGAGGCCCCATTTTTACTGGTATTGAAATATTGGAAATTTCACCTAGTTTTATTTGAACTTTTGGGGGGTTTTTAGTCAAGCGGGAACGAATTTTCCCCAAATCCCGACCTGGGGAATTAACTTTCAAATTTTGTGTATAAGGCCCCTTTCCCCCTGCCCCCTTCCAGGTCCCAACAACAAAAACTACTTGTCCCATGTATAAGCAGTTTCTCTCAAAAGATTAATAAAATTAAATAAAGTAAGACGACCAAAACAAAAGATGGCCGACCAATATCAGAGAAAGAACCAAATTTTGGTCAATGGAAAAAGTTTTTCTCACCGAAAATAATAAATGGGATCACAAAAGATGTTGACATTATTGCGACTCGCGAAAAAGAAAGTTCAGAGATCGAAATTTGGGAAAAAAAACAATATGGACAATCACATTCAATGGATTTATTCTAAAAAGGGGCACCTCTTCAGAAAAATCCCCAGATAAATGCAGTTTATTTTGGTTGTATTACTGGAACCCAGAATTCAGCAGACGCAACAATCGGGACTGCGTGGGGAAAAAATTTAGCGAGATTTTTATAGGGCCAGATCCTTTTAGTTTATATGGTGTCAGAGGTTAGATACTTAATGGATTATGGAATCAGAATTCTTAGTGGATGACTAAAAAAAAGATTAAGAAGAGGGGCCCCCCACTCCGCGAAGTCATGAGAGTAAATTCAGGGAGAAAGCAAAAAAATAAGAGAAAACCCAGAAAAAAACTGACGGTACTAAAGTCAGTATTGACCCTCAATCATAATCTTCGTTTATTAAGACGACTCAACTGGAATGCATGGGCAAAAGCGGACGATACAGTACACCTTTCTTCTTTGCCCCAAAAACGATAGGAAGATTGAGCATTACAAGAGCTCCGTTGATGGGGTATTTGATATGGCGGAAAGAAATTTTTTGGTTAACTTTGGTCAAAGAATGTTTGTTCCGCTCCTTTTTTTTTCACTGGGCTGGTGCGACGTTTTTGGAATATTGGCCGGAGAACTGGCAAAAAAAAAAACGGCCTTTGTTGTGTAGAGGGTACAATACAGGAAAAATGGAACGGTGTACATTCCCGAGGGAAAAGGCAATTCCCCCAACATGGGCCTTCCCAAATTGCCAGCCCAATGACAAAATGGTTTTTTGGGTGCCCAAGGCGTGAAAAGTCAAATGGCCAAAATTGGATGGAACAGAGAATTCAGAGAGACAATGGATGGAACAGATTCAGAAGAGACAATGGAATGGAACAGAATTCAGGGAGAAATGGAATGGAACAGAATTCAGGGAGACAATGGAATGGAACAGAATTCAGAGACAATGGAATGGAACAGAATTCAGGGAGACATGAATGGAACAGAATTCAGGAGACAATGGAATGGAACAGAATTCAGAGAGACAATGGAATGGAACAGAATTCAGAGAGACAATGGAATGGAAGCGAATTCAGGGAGACAATGGGAATGGAACAGAATTCAGAGAGACAATGGAATGGAACAGAATTCAGAGAGACATGGAATGGAACAGAATTCAGGGAGACAATGGAATGGAACAGAATTCAGGGAGACAATGGATGGAACAGAATTCAGAGAGAGATCAATCGGAATGGAACAGAATTCAGAGAGACAATGGAATGGAACAGAATTCCAGGGAGAACACTGGATGGACAGAATTCAGAGAGACAATGGAATGGAACAGAATTCAGAGAGACAATGGAATGGAACAGAATTCAGGAGACATATGGAATGGAACATGAATTCAGGAGGACAATGGAATGGAACAGAATTCAGAGAGACATATGGAATGGAACAGAATCAGAGAGACATGGAAATGGAACAGAATTCACCGGAGAGACAATGGAATGGACAGAATTCAGGGAGACAATGGAATGGAAAAGAATTCAGAGGACAATGGAATGGGAAAGAATTCAGGGAGACAATGGAATGGACACAGAATTCAGGGAGACAATGGAATGGAACAGAATTCAGGGAAGACAATGGGAATGGAACAGAAATTCAGAGAGACAATGGAATGGAACAGAATTCAGGAGAGACAATGGAATGGAACAGAATTCAGGAGAGACAATGGAATGGAACAGAATTCAGAGAGACAATGGAATGGAACAGAATTCAGAGACAATGGAATGGAACAGAATTCAGAGACATGGAATGAACAGAATTCAGAGACAATGGAATGGAACCAGATTCAGAGAGACACATGGAATGGAACAGAATTCAGAGAGACAATGGAATGGAACAGAATTCAGAGAGACAATGGAATGGAACCGGAAATTCAAGGAGACAATGGAATGGAACAGAATTCAGAGAGACAATGGAATGGAACAGAATTCAGAGAGACAATGGAATGGAACAGAATTCAGAGAGAACAATGGAATGGAACAGAATTCAGAGAGACAATGGAGGAACAGAATTCAGAGAGACAATGGAATAACTTGGAGACAAGAATGATCAGAGAGACAATGGAATGGAACAGAATTCAGAGAGACAACATGGAATGGAACAGAATTCAGGGAGACATGGAATGGAACAGAATTCAAGAGAGAATGATGGAATGGAACAGAATTCAGAGAGACAATGGAATGGAACAGAATTCAGAGAGAGACAATGGAATGGAACAGAATTCAGGGAGACAATGGAATGGACAGAATTCAGAGAAGACAATGGAATGGAACAGAATTCAGAGAGACATGGAATGGAACAGATTCAGAGAGACAATGGAATGGAACAGAATTCAGAGAGACACATGAATGGAACAGAAATTCAGCAGAGACAATGGAATGGAAACAGATTCAGAAGAGACAAATGGATGGAACAGAATTCAGAGAGAACATGAATGGAGACATGAATTCAGGGAGACAATGGAATGGAACAGGAATTCAAGGACAATGGAATGGAAGAGAATTCAGG
>NW_019943835.1:0-10000 GCF_002910315.2 Salvelinus sp. IW2-2015
AGGAGAGAGGATTAAACTATATCTATTTTTTCTAGTATATTTATAGTATACTATAAATATGCTATCATCACACTTCAATGCACTTATTAAAAGTGTACTRCAAATTAATTGTTTTTCAGTCTTTAAATTCACCTTTCAGCAGGACAATAAACTACAACACAAGGCAAAATCTACAATGGACTTTCTTACTAAGAAGACAATGAATGTTCCTGAGTGGCCAAGTTACAGTTTTGACTTAAATCTGCTTGAAAATCTATGACAAGATTTGAAAATTGCTAAGTAGCCATAAACACCATCTTGACAGAGCTTGAAGAATTATGAAAAGAATACAGGGCTAATATTGTACAATCCAGGTGTGGAAAGCTCTTAGAGACTTACCCAAGAAGACTCACCTCTGCAATCACTGCCAACTGTATTTCTGGCATGTATTGACTGAGGGAGCTAAATACTTATGCCACGACTATATTTCAGTTATTTACTTTCCATCAAATCTTTATTTTTTTTCATGTATAGAAATCTTCCACTTGGACAGAGTAATTTATTTAGTTTGTTAACAAAAAAATGACAACTATATCCATTTTTATCCCACTTTGTAACAAAATGAGAATAAATTCAAGGGGTGTTAACACTTTTGTAGTTTCAGTGCCAATAATGAGTTTGAAAGCACTTTCTGAATTCCTGTTCATAAGAGTGCAGAGAACGTTGACAATGACAAAAATTGTTTATTTTGATCTTTATTTAACTAGGCAAGTTAGTTAAGAACAAATTCTTATTTACAATGACGGCCTACATTGGAACAACGGGTTAACTGCCTCGTTCAGGGTAAGAACGATAGATTTTTACCTTGTCAGCTCGGGGATTCGATCCAGCAACCTTTCAGTTACTGGCCCAACGCTCTAATCACTAGGCTACCTGCCTCCCAAGTTATTTATTTATTTCACTGCTGAGAAACATGCTTCCTGAGAGTAAACGTTTTAATATACTTAAGTATACTTTCAAAAAAATATATTTAAACTTAAAATGTCCACAAAATATATATAAAGTAAACCTTCAAAACCGCATGTGCACAAGCATTTGCATATTCCCCATCATCCTTTTCTGCAACTGAAGTTTTAAAGTATTGAAATCTTWATTTATTCCAGTAATGTGAACAACTAAAGTTTGAAATGCCAACGGTGCACAGTTTTTGAAGTATCGCTTGTAAATTGCTGCTCCAGCCACAGCTACTTTGTAAATAACACYTTAACATTGGCTGACTAGATACCTCGGTCAATCAAGATTGGCTAATTACATGGCTAATTACAATAGCTAATGTGGTTAAATGAGTAGAAGTGTCTTTGTAAAAGTATACTTGAAAAAATATTATAAATATATATTTTTTTGTAAAGACAATACAGGAATTCTTATTCAAAAACCATTTTAGTAGATGTATAATTCATGAGAAATATACATACAATATACTWAAGGTCTATTCAAGTATATTTGTTTTGTTCTTTATCTAATACACTAACAATATACTTAAGTACAGAAAAGGTGTCCCAATTTAGATAATTTTAAATGTATTTAATGTACTTAAATGCTAATAAAATACAAATACAATTGACATTAAATGCATTAAATGTATTTAAAATTGTTCCAATTTACTTAGAATATGTTAARMAAGTATGATTTAAATATATAACAAAAATACATATATCCACTTGGGACACAACAGACACCATCTGAGTTGGACACAACAGGGCATGTTTAAAGGTTCAATAGAGACATTTTTTATTCTCAATTTTAAATCATTTCAGGGGACAAATTACTTTACTGTGATTGTTTTCAATTATATTGGTCCAGAAGAAACACAAAATAGCTTCTTATCATGAGGTCTGAGTGGGAACAGCATGTTTACAGTGTAGGCTTATAACATGGAACAGTGTGTTTACAGTGTAGCTTATAACATGGAACAGTGTAGGCTTATAACATGGAACAGTGTAGGCTTATAACATGGAACAGTGTAGGCTTATAACATGGAACAGTGTAGGCTTATAACATGGAACAGTGTGTGTTTACAGTGTAGGCTTTAATAACATGGAACAGTGTAGGCTTATACATGGAAAGTGTAGGTTAAACATGGACAGTGTAGGCTTATAACATGGAACAGTGTAGGACTTGTATAACATGGAACAGTGTGTTTACAGTGTAAGCTTAAACATGGAACGTGTAGGCTTATAACATGGAACAGTGTGTTTACAGTGTGGCGTTATAACATGGAACAGTGTGGCTTATAACACTGAACAGTGGTAGGCTTATAACATGGAACAGTGTGTTATAACAGTGTAGTTATACAGCAGTGTGGCTATAACATGAACGTGTAGGCTTATAATGACATTAGGTTAACACGACGTGTGTTTACTGTGTAGGCGTATAACCTGGAACAGTGTAGGCTTATAATGGGACAGGTAGGCTTATAACAATGGAACAGCTGTGTTACAGTGTAGGCTATAACATGGAACAGTGTAGGTTATAACATGGGCAGTGTAGGTGTATACATGGAACAGTGTAGGCTTATAACATGAACAGTTGTTAACATACAGTGTGGCTTTATAACATGGAACAGTGTAGGCTTTTAACATGGAACAGTGTGTTTAACGTGTAGGCTTATACCATGGAAACACGTCAGTGTAGGCTTATAACATGGAACAGTGTAGGCTTATAACATGGAACAGTTGCGTTACAGTGGAGGCTTATAACATGGAACAGTGTGGTTATAACATGGAACAGTGTAGGCTATAACATGGAACAGTGTGTTTACAGTGTAGAGCTTAATAAACATGGAACAGTGTAGGCTTTTAACATGGAACAGTGTAGGCTTATAACATGGAACAGTCGTAGGGCTTATAACATGAACAGTGTAGGCTTATAACATGGAACAGTGTAGGCTTTTAAACATGGGAACAGTGTAGGCTTATAACATGGAACAGTGTAGGCTTATAACATGGAACAGTGTGTCGTGTCTATAACATGGAACAGTGTAGTCTTGGATAACATGGAACAGTGTAGGCTTATAACATGGAACAGTGTAGGGTAACATGGAACAGTGTAGGCTTATAACATGGAAACAGATGTGTTTACAGTGTGGGCTTTAAACATGGAACAGTGTAGGCTTATAACATGGAACATGTGTAGGCTTATAAACATGGAACAGTGTGTTTTACGTGTTGGGCTTATAACATGGAACAGTGTAGCTTTATACATGGAACAGTGTAGGCTTATAACATGGAACAGTGTAGGGGCTTATAACATGGAACAGTGTAGGCTTTATAAACATGGAACGTGGGCTTATAATGGAACAGTGTAGGCTTATAAACATGGAACAGTGGCTGGTTATAACATGGAACAGTGTGGGCTTATACATGAACAGTGATAGGCTGGATAAACATGGAACAGTGTAGGCTTATACATGGAACAGTGTAGGCTTATAACATTGAACAGTGTGTTTACAGTGTAGGAAACATGGACAGTTTAGGCTTATAACATGGACAGTGTAGGCTTATAACATGAACAGTGTAGGTTATTAACATGGAACGTGTGTTTACAGTTAGGCTTTATAACATGGAACAGTGTGTGTTTACAGTCTAGGCTTATAACATGGAACAGTGTGTTTACAGTGTAGGCTTATAACATGGAACAGTGTGTTTTACAGTGTAGGCTTTTATATGGAACAGTGTAGGCTTTAAATGACAGTGTGTTTACAGTGTAGGCTTTTAACATGGAACAGGTGTGTTTACAGTGTAGGCTATAAATGTGAACAGTGTGTTTACAGTTGTAGGCTTTTAACATGAACAGGTGTTTACAGGTAGGTTATAAAATGGAACAGTGTGTTTACAGTGTAGGCTATATAACATGGAAAACAAGTGTGTTACAAGTTAGGCTTATAATATGAACACAGTGGTTTTACAGTGTAGGCTGTTAACATGGAACAGTGTGTTTACAGTGTAGGCTTATAATATGGAACAGTGTGTTGTAGATAAAGTTGTAAAGTATTTATAGGGTAAGTGAAGTACTATACCTGTAATCTTAACCAGTCCAGTCTCAGAGCCCTGAAGTCAAACTCCTCTCCGTTTTCCACTGTTGAGGGACATTTTATCTTTACTTAACTAGGCAAGTGAGTTAAGAACAGATTCTTATTTACAATGATGGCCTAGGAAKAGTGGGTTAACTGGCCTAGGAACAGTGGGTTAACTGGTCTAGGAACAGTGGGTTAACTGGTCTAGGAACAGTGGGTTYACTGCCTTGTTCAGGGGGTAGAACGACAGATTTGTACCTTTTCAGCTCAGGGATTCGATCTTGCAACCTTTCGGTTACTAGTCCAACACTCTAACCACTAGGCTACCTGCCGCCCCATGCGGTAGTATCGCACATGAAGTAGGCCTGGGCATTACATATAAAATCTAGATTTCAGATACATTTTGTTTACCTTGTTTGATAGTCAGTGCAGACAGTGTTGAGACAAATGATGTCATCAGGACTGATTCCTCTTCTGGACAGACATACATATTCTACAGYACAGAACAGTCAAAACAGTAATAGAAGCAATTATTTTCGGTATGCTCTGAAATAATAAAGGCCCAAGAGTAGATCCTTGAGGTARACCYCATTGTATTGTGTCTCTATTTTATTGCTTTGAAATGTATAGGAATTAAGGATGTAGGCAATGTTGTCCGTCTGGTGTAGAAGGATTGTTCTACTCAGTTATATCACCATCACCAGCTGGGTGTTCTGTGTGCAAGGAGTTTTGAATATTCGTTTGAATAGAATATCCCCCCCCCCAGTACCTGCATAGTGTCGTTGAGGAGCAGGGCATCAAACTGGGCCAGGTACTGGACATGGTAGCGTTGCACCACGCGGGTGTACTTAGTCATCAGGGTCCTCAACCTCTCCATGTAGAACAGGAGCTCAGCCATCTGCCTGCAGCAAACACATAGAAAACTAGTGACTAKTGTATCAACAGTAGMACTTTCCTGTGCTTTAACAACCAGATACAGTAGCTGTTGTATCAGCATATTCTCCATTGTTTAGTTGTGTGACTTGAATGCTAATGTTAGGTGCAACTTGCAAAACTTTAAATGTACAGGAGAGCCGCTTGAAACTTAAACATATTTTTCACGCATTCTGCTCAGCATGCTAATATGGTACTGTATATATTTATGGCTGACATTGGAGATTGATAGAAAGTGGCATGGCAGGAGGGTCTGCTGTGGTTAGAGGGTCTGCTGTGGTTAGAGGGTCTGCTGTGGTTAGAGGGTCTGCTGTGGTTACAGGGTCTGCTGTGGTTACAGGGTCTGCTGTGTGTCTAACTTCAAACGTACGAGTCTACGTAGTCCTCTGGAGTCTTGGTCTTGGGAATATTCTCTGAATATCTGACGAGCCACAGAACCTCGTCACGGGAAAACGACAGAGCCATGAAGACAAACAGCACCTAGGGGATGGATTGATATTTAAAGGGTGGGGGGTAGAGTGAGAGAGAAAAAATAAAACTAATATTTAGCAAAAGACCCATCACTGTTTGACCATAGTCATGTTCTGAACATAGAGAGCTCGGAAATAAACACAGAGCAGTTTGTCTGTTTAGTATCGTACAGAATGAGAGGTCAACGCCAATAATGTAATGTATCTCCGATGATCATGGTAAAACAGACAGGGAAGRTGAACATGCAATAGATTGGCACTATTAGCCAGATCAACTAGATGAGGTTATGTACCTTGGGTCCCAGAAGTCCAGGTTCATCCTCCAGGACTTTGACCAGCTCCTTCAAGGCATTCCTCAGGAAACCTCTCCTTTCTCTGTGCATGGCTCCACTGGCATACATATGACAACACACATAGTTATCTATATTCTTGACTTTAAACTGTTAATCATATGGTGGCCCTGGTTGCTGGTTCAAATCCCGTCTCAAAAGACCATGAAAAAGAGTGCTACTTGTTGTTGATGTAAAAATGCGAGACCGTTCAACCAATTGGTGGCGCTATCTGAAGCAGGTCCATCATTTCAGGCTCAGTTTGAGTAAAAAAATATATAAAATTAAAATWAAAATTATACACAAGCAGATAACTCACCTGTTGACTACGACATGCTCGCGGCATTCTTTGATATCTGCGATACGCTTACTGTACCTGTCACAACGAAACGAGGAAGGGCGATCAGTAAGAATGGAGCTGACAATCGTTGGCCAGTTTTGCCCAGATTATAGTTCAGTACAGTACACGTTACCAGACAGGGCCTCTACCAACATCATCTTAGTGCCACCATCATAATTCAATTAAAACCTTTGTAGGAGCATTGCTAAATATGTGAAAATATGCTAACCAAAACCTTTGTAGGAGCATTGTTAAATACGCTAAAATATGCTAACCAGCAATGTTTTTTGTTGTCTCCAAGAGCATTGGAGAACCAGATCTCAGAACATTGAGAACCAGGGCCCAGAACATTGAGAACCAGGGACCAGAACATTGAGAACCAGGGCCCAGAACATTGGAAAGAAGGGCCTAGAACATTGGGAACTAGAATCAGCTTGACACCCAGTCCAATCACCCTGAGGACAGAGTGTAAATATCATAATAATGTCATACCCTTTCAGGCCATCGAAGTGGTCCTCTGTGATCTTATGGATGTTGATTGTCTCGTCCCTGATGATGGTGAGATAAAGGCCGCTGCGGAGGGCCATCTTCCACAGCTCCTGAGACGACTGGTTGGTGTTCAGACTGCTATGACACAGCAGGTAACCCACTGGAGGAGAGATCAACGTGAATATGGGGAATAGAGTTCAACCACTAAAGCCTTTTTCTTCCCCCCAGAAGATAGCCTAGACTGAGTCTGAAGATAATAGCTAGCACTCACGAAGGATCCAACGCTCCATCACCTCTAAGGACAAGTACTCACAGGCCATCTGTGGGAAACACAAGTTAGTCATTTAATTAGTTAACAATAAGTCGTCAATAGTTGTCTCTGATTATTTACTGATGTCATGTAAATTATTGTACTTTATGATAACACAAGACACATGCTGACGATCATATTTTGCTGTTGCAGATACACACGCTAACTTCTACTAAAAGGGATTTGTATCCAGACACAATACTCATTACAAAATATATTATGTGCCATGATATTAGGTATACACTGTGTGTTTGTGTAGTGGTCTCTGTTTCTTGGCTGAAGTTTTGAATCCCACATGAAGAGAACCACGGGGCACAGAGACTAACACAGAACACTATGGTACATCAAAGATGCCAGCGGCTGCCTTTGAAATCAGCAGACAGGACATTCTAGGGAGGGGGAAGAGAGGAGGAGAGGACAGAAGAGGAAAATAAAATAGAAAAAGTGAAGAGAGGAAAAGATAAGAAAACAGAAGATAAGAGATGAAGAGAAAAGAAAACAGAATAGAGTAGAAAAGGGGAAAGGACAGTCTCACAGTGTCACAGCAGGCAGGGTCCAAAGGAGAGGAGAGGAGAGAAGAGGGGGGAGAGGAGAAAAGAGGGGGAGTGGAGAAAGAGGAGATGAGGATTAGGAAGAGAGAGGGGGAGAGAGAAGAGGAGAAGAGGAAGAGAAGAGGGGGAGAGAGAGGAGAAGGAGATGAGGATAGGAGAGAAGAGGGGGAGAGAGAAGAGGAGAAGAGGAGAGAAGAGGGGGAGAGAGGAAGAGGAGTGAGGATAGGAGAGAAGAGGGGGAGAGAGAGAGGAGATGAGGAGAGAAGAGGGGAGAAGAGAGAAGAGAGAGAGAGAGAGAGAAGGAGGGGGAGAGAGAAGAGGAGAAGAGGGAGAGAGATGCGGTAAAGGGGAGTCTCACGGTGTCGCAGCAGGCAGGGTCCAGCATGGCAGCAGGTGCGCTGAGGAGACTGAGGAGCTGAGCGCTGCGCCACTGTTCTGCAGGAAGGTTCCTCCTGGGGTACAACATCTGTAGGGACAGGAGGGCCCCCGTCACAGCCTGGGAAGAGAGGGGGGAGAGGAGTGGGGAAGGAGGGAGAGGGTGGGAGGGAGGGAGAGATAGGGAGAGTTCCAATTTCCATGGTAGCATTATAAGGCCGAATAGCAGTCAAAATCATGACCTCCATTGGTATTCAGGAATAATGACCCACGCTAACATTTACAGTCGTTTTAAATATACAGTTGACATTACCCTAGAGAATATACAATCGTGAATATACCCTAGTGCAGTGGTGACCAACCGGTTGATCACGATCAACTGGTCGATCTTCAAGCCAACGATAAAGGCTGTATTATAAAGGCTTGCGTTCCTTTTTTTAATTTGTGTTGCGCTGTTGGTGGTAGACGCGCTTGATTCAGAAGCCCTGAGCATCGGGTAAACAAAGTGTTTTAATTTTGCACCATTTAATTTGTCTGAAATGACAAACTCTGCCTACCTGGTGATAGGGGATCTGTGGCTAAATCGAGTTTGCCAGCCGTGCTGGCCAATCGGATAGATCAAATCAACGTGCCTACAGAACTTCCACGACCCCGGCCACAGCAGTGTTTGATACTAGCCTACGTAAGATTTTATAACTTAAAACCCTGACCACAGTGAGACTGTCAAATAATAGAGCAACGGGTTATTGTAAATATATATATATATATATATATATATATACATATACACACTGCTCAAAAAAATAAAGGGAACACTTAAACAACACAATGTAACTCCAAGTCAATCACACTTTTGTGAAATCAAACTGTCCACTTCAAACACCGATTGACAATACATTTCACATGCTGTTGTGCAAATGGAATAGACAAACAGGTCGAAATAGCAATTAGCAAGACACCCCCAATAAAGGAGTGGTTCTGCAGGTGGTGAGCACAGACCACTTCTCAGTTCCTATGCTTCCTGGCTGAGTTTGGGTCACTTTTGAATGCTGGCGGTGCTTTCACTCATGGTAGCATGAGACGGAGTCTACAACCTACACAAGTGGCTCAGGTAGTGCAGCTCATCCAGGATGGCACATCAATGCGAGCTGTGGCAAGAAGGTTTGCTGTGTCTGTCAGCGTAGTGTCCAAGCATGGAGCGCTACCAGGAGACAGGCCAGACATCAGGAGACCTGGAGGAGGCCGTAGGAGGGCAACAACCCAGCAGCAGGACCGCTACCACGCCTTTGTGCAGGAGGAGCAACTGCCAGAGCCCTGCAAACATGACCTCCAGCAGGCCACAAATGTGCATGTGTCTGCTCAAACGGTCAGAAACAGACTCCATGAGGGTGGTATGAGGCCCGACGTCCACAGTGTGGTGGTTGTGCTTACAGCCCAACACGTGCAGGACGTTTGCATTTGCCAGAGAACACCAAGATTGCAATTCGCCACTGGCGCCCTGTGCTCTTCACAAGATGAAAGCAGTTCACACGCACACATGTGGACAGATATGACAGAGTCTGGAGACGCCGTGGAGAACGTTCTGCTGCTGCAACATCCTCCAGCATAACCGGTTTGGCGGTGGGTCAGTCACTGGTCGGGTGGCATTTTCTTTGGGGGGCCGCACAGCCCTCCATGTGCTCGCCAGAGGTGCCTGACTGCCATTAGGTACGAGATGAGATCCTCAGACCCCTTGTGATACCATATGCTCGTACGGTTGGCCCTGGGTTCCTCCTAATGCAAGACAATGCTAGACCTCATGTGGCTGGAGTGTGTCAACATTACATCAAAGTATGGATCAGCCTGTAGTGTGGTTTTCCACTTTAATTTCGCTTCGCTCCACAGGTAAGAGACAGGTAGAGATTCGCTTCCTCCACCAGGTAGTATTACATTTCATTTCATTACAGTACAACGGTTTGATTTTTGTCTTAGCAATTTTTTCTTAGTTAGCTAAGCTACATAGCCGTCTTTGTTATCAAGATAATTGTGGTAGTTTAGAGTAATTATCGAGGTTAGCTAGCCAGCTATTTTCGTCCTTCTAACGCAGTCACACTGCTAGCTGCTAGCTACCAGCTAGCTAACTTCTACCGAATAGCAGCACTGTAGGAAC
>NW_019943835.1:15000-26611 GCF_002910315.2 Salvelinus sp. IW2-2015
GGATGACGGATCACCACCTCAAGCTGAACCTCGCAAGACGGAGCTGCTCTTCCTCCCGGGAAGGACTGCCCGTTCCATGATCTCGCCATCACGGTTGACAACTCCATTGTGTCCTCCTCCCAGAGTGCTAAGAACCTTGGCGTGATCCTGGACAACACCCTGTCTTTCTAACTAACATCAGGCGGTGACCGTCCTTGTAGGTTCATGCTCTACAACATTCGCAGAGTACGACCCTGCCCACACAGGAAGCGGCGCAGGTCCTAATCCAGGCACTTGTCATCTCCCGTCTGGATACTGCAACTCGCTGTTGGCTGGGCTCCCTGCCTGTGCATTAAACCCCTAAACTCATCCAGAACGCGCAGCCCATCTGGTGTTCAACCTTCCCAAGTTCTCTCACGTCACCCCTTCCTCCGCTCTCTCCACTGGCTCCAGTTGAAGCTCGCATCCGCTACAAGCCCATGGTGCTTGCCTACGGAGCTGTGAGGGGAACGGCACCTCCGTACCTTCAGGCTCTGATTAGCCCTACACCCAAACAAGGGCACTGCGTTCATCCACCTCTGGCCTGCTCGCCTCCCTACCTCTGAGGAAGTACAGTTCCCGCTCAGCCCAGTCAAAACTGTTCGCTGCTCTGGCACCCCAATGGTGGAACAAACTCCCTCACGACGCCAGGTCAGCGGAGTCAATCACCACCTTCCGGAGACACCTGAAACCCCACCTCTTTAAGGAATACCTAGGATAGGATAAAGTAATCCTTCTAACCCCCCCCTTAAAAGAGTTAATGCACTATTGTAAAGTGGTTGTTCCACTGATATCATAAGGTGAATGCACCAATTTGTAAGTCGCTCTGGATAAGAGCGTCTGCTAAATGACTTAAATGTAATGTAAATGTAATTTTGAGTGTGACTCCAAATCCAGACATCCATGGGTTGATAAATTTGATTTCCATTGATAATTTTTGTGTGATTTTGTTGTCAGCACATTCAACTATGTAAAGAAAAAAGTATTTAATACGAATATTTCATTCATTCAGATCTAGGATGTGTTATTTTAGTGTTCCCTTTATTTTTTTGAGCAGTGTATATATATTCAGCACTGTCAACACTGTTTTRATTCAACACTATTACAAAACATAGCATGTGCTACTTCTTACTTCCAGTCGCGCTGCGATGAGTGAGTAGCCAAGTGTATCGATAGCCCCACGTTTTTTAAATTATTATTAGCAGCTCTATTTTAATATCGAGGAGTACTTCACTTTTTCTAGTCATAGGAACAACATGAATTGTGCATGAGGCAGATTCGGTGCGACTTGAGTTTCACCACCAGGTGGAAGAAGGTGTCCCCTCTCTCTGGTCAGTCTCACCGGAGGAAAGGATGGAGAGAGCAGGGACCGTGAGAGGCGGGTCCTCTGCTGCTGCGCTAAGACTAATGCTGTGTTCAAAACAACGGAGAACTCAGAAATCTATAACTTCCGATTTCAGTGCGGTCAAYACAACTGGGAAGTCCATKAAAAAAAAACGAGATCCGACTGGGATTTTTTTTTTRCGAACGGTCATCCAACTCGGAATCTCTGGCATCTTTGTGAATATGTGCATTGAATATATGTGATTATGCAATTGACATTACCTTAGTGTGAGGGCCGAATTCCTCAGTGAGTTTCTTAATGGGCTGTTCATACTCCATAAACATCTGAGCCAGGCGGGGGTACGCAGGGTCACTGGAGGATCAACCAATCAATCATGACTTAGTCAATCAACCACACATTCATACAGGTATATATGCACTGTACACTGCAATGTACAGTACCAACTCATGCCTCCTTCTAAACTCCAGTGGCTCTCCATCTTCTACCACTGAGGATTATTATGAAGTGACTGGTGGAAAATGACTGACATTCAATTTCTTTGTTTCCTGTCTGTACAGTATTTTCCTCCTCCTCAGTGTCTTTGATCAAGATAAACGTCCTCCTGCCATGTTGGCTACATAAATAAATATGGTGTGAAATGGGAGGACTGAAAATGTAATTGTACTGTTATGCACTCTGGGAAATGAATGGAAGGATGTGTTGTTATTGCCAATTAAAAAGCTATTAATTATGGGTAATCATCTTTGAGATGCTTGGCTATATTGATAGCTACAGTCAGAGGATTTAAGTTGTTGTGACTGGGTGTTTGCCCAGCCGTACTGCAGCTAATACCATCCTTTAATGAATGATGAAAACATCAGGTTTTCTATCATAAACTGACATTTAAATGCCATCTTCCCTTGGATGAGTGGGAAAAGCCTATGTCAGCTCATTTCTGTCAGAAATTTAATTAAGAGTGAAATGAGCTTGCAGTGCGAGTATGTGATCTGGTTAGGTATTTGCATATGAAAATTAATTAATTCATTGTCTGTTCAGAAATGTCAATGAAAGATGTATTGAACACGAGCTCAAATCATTTTCAATGAGGATTGTTTTCCATTCCAATTTTGAATTCTGAATCACTTCCTTAAAAATCGACTGTATTTGAATAGTTGATAGGCGTAACCGGCCCCACCTGCTGCCATTGGACATCTCGTGAGCACAGTTGTACATGCCCACCAGGACCTTCTTGTCTTCGACGCGTGAAAGCATGACGATGACAGACGTATATGTGATGATCAGCTCCAGGTAGTTCTTGGTGAAGTCAAAGTTCACCGCCTGATTAATGAATAATTGAAGGAATGAATGAATAAATTAATGCATGAATAAATGCATGAATGAATAAATGAATGCATAAATAAATGAATGCATGCATGAATAAATGCATGACATGTTTTTGAATTAATGATTCAGGTTAAAAAGTAGGTTAACGCGATACCATATAAGTGAACTGTATGTTGTGATACTTACAGTGGCCCTAGGGGACAAAGTATATACCCTATCCTATCTACTAGTGTGGGATGTTGTACTCACAATGTCGAAGAAGCACTGGCAGGCATCAATTGTATTCAGCAGTTCATAAACATGATCCTGAAGAAGAAAAAAAAAGAGTTAATCTGTGGTCAGAACACAGGCTCGGTACAGCCAGATAAGACGTCACATAATGCAGTGGGTTGATGTGTTCGTGTTGCTCTGTAACAGTACAGACGTCACATAATGCAGTGGGTTGATGTGTTCGTGTTGCTCTGTAACAGTACAGACGTCACATAATGCAGTGGGTTGATGTGTTCGTGATGCTCTGTAAACAGTACAGACGTCACATAATGCAGTGGGTTAATGTGTTCGTATTGCTCTGTAACAGTACAGACGTCACATAATGCAGTGGGTTGATGTGTTCGTATTGCTCTGTAACAGTACAGACGTCACATAATGCAGTGGGTTGATGTGTTCGTCTGTCTCTGTAACAGTACAGACGTCACATAATGCAGTGGGTTGATGTGTTCGTGATGCTCTGTAACAGTACAGACGTCACATAATGCAGTGGGTTGATGTGTTCGTGATGCTCTGTAACACTACAGACGTCACATAATGCAGTGGGTTGATGTGTTCGTGATGCTCTGTAACACTACAGACAGCAACAGGGAATAATCACCTGCAACTCATGGCTATCCTCATGGGCTCATTCTGAATAATACAGACTCCTTTTAGAAATGCCACAGCCTATCCAAAGAAACTGAGCGAAACATCACAGTGTATTATTTTTGTTGTATCAGCATTTTAATATATTTAAAAATGTTATATTCTGAAATTGGGTGATATATTGATGTGTATAATTTGATGTGTATTCTCATCACAATCATCTCTTTATTATTACGTGACCCCCCCCCACCCCCACCGGCCACCCCACCCCCCCCCCACCCTTACAGTCCACTAGTGTCCGTCATCACACATAATGAATAAGGCACCAGGAAGCACTTCCCTCTGTATAATAACAGAACTCGATTTGACTTCCCTTGAAATTTATATGATTTCATTCGAGGAGAAAAAAGAAAAAAAGTCACTTTATATGTTAATTCTGTTTTGGATAATGTCGTTTTTATGCTTTGAATACCAAAATGCAGTAATACTTACATAAAGAATAGTGTTTCCCCGAGCCAATTCCACACATTCCATGTATTCCAGAACTAGAATGCCTGATTGAACTAACGAAGGGCTTGATGATTAGTTGACCCGCAATACCATAAAATAAGTGGACCTGGCTGGGGGGGGGGGGGGGGGGGGGTCCTCCTGGAGGCGGGGGTTGGGAAACAGGTGATCTGGGAAAGACTCACCCTGAACTCCATGACGTCTATGAAGGAATCATAGTAGCTGGACATGGCCGCCATCACCTCAGACTTGTGTTTCTGGACGCCTACCAGATACTGCTGCTTTCATTCATGACATATCACATTAGACACATTAGACAGATGATCATTAAACAGTTTTTATTGGATTCAGATTAAAGGGCAGCTACTTACACTATTCCCCCTGAAGTCGATGTTGGGGAACTTCTTGTTGATGTATTTGACAGATGCTTCCATGGTCTTGTCTGTCAGGTATTGTGGCCGAAGCTTGGGATCCAAGCATGTCTGGAACAGAACCGGGTGGGGGTTAGGGTCAATGACATTTTGATCCACTCAATTCAGGAAATGAACTATTGAATTTAGTATAATCTATGTTTATTATGCTCCTGACATGGATTATGGGCCTAATAAATGATTTATGGGGCCTGAAAAGTTCGGTTGTGTTTTGTTTAAAGTGAGACCAATATTTTGACAAAGTAGAGAGCAGATCTGTGCTGCGYCTTTGTGAGTGTGCCGTAGCCCTAGTCTGAGTGGATGCGGATCAGTCTGGTTTCCTGTGTGAACTTCCTCTTCACGGCAAGCTGACACTCAGAAAATATATATTCTTACCCGCAGCAGCCACCAAGCTAACTATATTGAGAGATTTTTAAAATGTTAATGATCGATCATTTCCCATCCCAGTGTTTCCATCCACTGTTCTCCATCACAAACAGGGCAAAAAACTGTGAATGTATCAGGAGAAAAACCTGTGACTTTCCTTCAAGTTCCTTTTTTTTTTTTTTTAAGTGTCGCCATTCTCCTCAACAGATCTCCCTCCTCCTCTCTCACCTTCTTAATGTAGTTCATACGCAGCAGCACCCCTCTCCCTCTGTCGTTGAGGATGGTGAGCTTCTCAGCTAGCTTCTGTTGGTAAGCCATGGCCATGGACATGATGCTCCTCTCCCCCCTACTGTTACAGCCCGGGTCTGTCTCCTCTCCTTCAGATCAGGAAACAGTCTGTGACAGCCAGACTCGAAGACAAGTGCACCCAGCCACACCCTGTCACCCTGCTGTCACGTGATTGGTGGAGCTTTGCTAAATAACAGAACTGGAGTTGTGGACTTCCTGTCGGTGTCAGTTAAGCCARACCGTTAAACTCTCACTCGTTGTGTGTATTTTGACATGTCAAACAGAGTTGGTAGTCGTTTAACCGTAATGGTACCTCCCCAATCAGGAGAGAGTATGTGGTCCTCCTTTATTTGAAGGGTACTATAAGCACTTTATTACACATACATAACAAGTACATAGGCATTATCTCAACAAATCACCAATTGACATCGGGGTCCCGTGTGGCTCAGGTGGGAGAGCATGGTGCTTTCAATGTCAGGGTTGTGGGTTCGATTCCCATGAAAATGTACGCACTACTGTAAGTTGCTCTGGATAAGAGCATCTGCTAAATTATGTAAATGTCCTAAGGATCTGCCAATAATGACATACCCAAATCTAACTGCCTGTAGCTCAGACATTGAAGCAAGGATATGCATATTCTTGATAAATTTTGAAAGGAAACACTTTGATGTTTGTGGAAATGTGAAAGGAATATAGGAGAATATAACACATTAGATCTGGTAAAAGAAAATAGAAAGAATAAAACCAACTGTTTTTTTTGTATTTTGTTTTGTACAGTCAGCTTTGAAATCCAAGAGAAAGGCCATAATGTATTATTCCAGCCCTGGCGCTGATACAATGAACCATTGAATTTCTGGAGAACAAGACTGCCCAAATGTGCCAAATTGATTTATAACTTTTCAAGTTCATCGCTGTGAACTCTCCTGAAACAATAGCATGGCATTATTTAACTGTAATAGCTACTGTAAATTMGACAGTGCAGTTAGATTAACAAGAARTTAAGCTTTCTGCCCATATCAGATATGTCTKTGTKCTGGGAAATGTTCTTGTTACTTACAACCTCATGCTAATCACATTAGCCTACGTTAGCTCAACCATCCCGCAGGGGGGGACACCGATCCTGTAGAGGTTTTAATTAACAACACTGCAAGTTTGTGAGTGAATGGTGAGAATAGACTAGAGAACAGTGTTCCATCAGTCTCCATTAGATGGCACCCTATACCAGCTTGTGGCTGAGCTAAATACCATGCTGCAGTATAGGCTGGTTTTGACATACGGTGATGATGCCTACCTACTCTGTTCCTGGACTCAATATAGAATCTCCCCTCAAAGGCCTTTTTTGTCCAAGAATYTATAGGCTTAACCTAGCCTGGTCCAAGATGTGTTTGTGCCGTCTTGCCATTGTATGGTAATTGTCTCATGGACTTGGWAAGACAGCAAAAACAGATCTAGGACCAGGCTAGACTTACCTTGGGTCTGGGAAACTGTTTTTTGGAGCTAAGACTATCTATGAAGCCCTTTTTACATAAGCAGATATCACAAAGTCCTTAAACAGAAACCCAGCTTAAAAACCCAAAGAACAAGCAATGCAGAAACACGGTGGCGAGGAAAATATCCCTAGAATGGCAGGAACCTAGGAAGAAACCTAGAGAGGTACTAGGCTCTGAGGGGTGGCCAGTCCTCTTCTGGCTGTGCTGGGTAGAGAGGAACCAGGCTCTGAGAGGTGGCCAGTCCTTTTCTGGCTGTGCTGGGTAGAGAGGAACCAGGCTCTGAGAGGTGGCCAGTCCTCTTCTGGCTGTACAGAGTGGAGATTATAACAGTACATCGCCATTAAGGCCATATCGTTCTTCAAGATATTCAAACGTTCATAGATAACCAGTAGGGTCAAATAATAATCCCAGTGGTTGTAGAGGGTGCAACAGGTCAGCACCGCAGGAGTAAATGACAACAGTCTTTTCATAGCTGAGCATTCAGGGGTCGAGACAGCAGGTGTGGTAGAGAGCGAGAGAGAGTGAGCGAGACATAATGACAAATTCATAAACTGTACATGACACATTCACAAGCAGACCTATTTTCAACTTACGTATGAAAACAATTACTTCAATACTTAGTGATTTGACTTCATTAACTGGCTAACAGCTCAGATACATAAACAATAAGGTCTTCAGTAACCTGGCTAACAGGTCAGATACATAACAAACAATAAGGTCTTCATTAACCTGGCTAACAGCTCAGATACATATACATTCCACGTCAGTTTCCACTAGATCCCTGAGGAGTATCGTTGGAGGAAAGTGGATATGAGAAATCGTCCAACTATATGTACACTACAGGAGCACCAACTTCACCACACTGTTACCACAACGTTCAAAACCGGTGTTCCATGTCTTGCCAGCTTACATTGTCATATTTTGTCCCCTTATCTTTCTTAGATATTTCTAAGCGTTGAATACAAACTTACTAATTCTCACTGCCTTAATCTGTCAAGCTCTCTCATGTTGGTTTTTGCCTTTATGTTCACTGACTCTAAAACGCAAGACTCACCAGACAAACTGTTAGCTTCTTACATATGCACCTTCGTCCTCCATATGTAGAAGCAGACATCGCTAATCAATATATCTTACCCTCCTAGACAAGAGGCCACACGAAATGCTCCACTGGCCGCCGCGCGCGTCTTAACAGGCTCTCTACATGGGGGCAACTTGTAACGTAGCCTGACACGGAAAGTACAGTCAGTACTTTATCCTCCTCAGTACAGTCCCACAATCCTAAAATAAGTGAGTTAGTCATAGAAGTCGAGACAAACACCGGAAGATCAGTGCATCAGAACATCCCAACCGATCCAGCCGGACCTGAGAGGAGAGGCAAACTTCGAGAGGACGCATGACAAATGAGACGGAGAGAGAACTTACCGACTTTGCGCGCACTGACACTAGCAGGTTGTCACCATCCTCCCCCCGAACAGCCTCAAAACCACACACAAATCCATTTCCTGCAGCACCCACCCTCTGCGTGATACTCTACTCTTAGGCATTCCTATTACTTGAAAAAACATTCCAAGGATCCAACATTGTTCATATTTCAGTCGCCTGTCGATGTTTTATATACACCCATCTCTTATTTGGCGCATTCTCCTCACTCATCACTCAGTCTGAACTACCAACTGAACAAACATCCCCTGTCCTATACGCTTGCATCTTTGACATGAACTGCTTCTCCTTTCCAGCGCCCATCGGCGTCATGACGCAGAGGCCCTTCTCGATATAGATTCCTACTAGCGGATCCACAATAAATAGTAAATCGTATATTGAACAATTATTATTGCCCTTCCCTGCGCCATGTTGTACGATGACATAGAACGTCCAGTGTGCACAATGGTGTTAGCAGAATAACGTTCTCTTTCCATGCTGCTAAGCTCAGCCACCTCCCCTGCATCTCCACACTGGTGTCTCAGACTGTGAGCTTCCTCCACTGTGCAAGCGTCTTGGAGGTGCAGCCTGGCCTATAGCCAGGCCCCCAATCCCAGCCAGCCTCTAGCCTAACCACCCACGACCCTCTTTAGGGGCGCGGAGGGAGGACACAATCCTCCCTAATCATCCCATAACCCCCCCACCCCCCTCCACCAGGTTCCTTCTTTCCATCAGGCTCCTACCCACAACCACCAATCCCCAAAGTCTAATCTTAAACACCCCATGCTTCAAGCCTCCACCACAACCCCACCACCTCCCAGGTGCTCTACTTCTTCCATCCCCAGTCTTCACTACTCTACCCAACAACCACACCCCAGGTTGCTGAATCTTTCCCAAGTCCCTTCCACTAGCTCCACTACTCACCCAATACCACCACCCCAAGGTTGTTCTAACTCTTACGCCAGTCTTCTCAAGGGCTCTACCTACAACCCATACAATCCACCCCCCCAGGTTCTGACATACCTACCCTCGAGTCTTCCAAGCCTACCCAACAAAACTCACACCCTCCAGTCTACTCTACTCTTACCCCAGTCGCACCCCCGGGCACCAAAACCACTACTCCCAGCCTGACCCACAAAGCCCATTATCCCAGCTACTCACCCATTACGAAAAAACTCACAACATCTTCTCAAGCACTTCACCCATCCAATGCACAACCCATATTGTCACGCCGCACCCCACCTGAACACAACCACATCGCCCCTCGCCACCATGTCCCTGATAGTTGACCTGCCCCAACGCTCCCAGACCAGTGATCTTTTAGAACGTGTCCGTAACTCATGTGTTATCTGCAAATTAATCAGACACCTACATCCTGTACGGCTCGTTCTAGTGAATATGCAACTTTCATCGTTTCCCTGCTTACTGTGTGGTTGCGTGATCGAAATTATGAAGTACTCCATCGAGCCCCAATATTTTTTTTGAATCCCGAATCTAGGTCATCGGGGGCCCGTACGAGACCGCCCTCACAGCCGTCTCGTGGCGGCTGGCGACCAGACACCGTGCACAAACACTTTGACTAGCCTTCGACGCCAAAGACCTATCCGTGCTGCCTCTCCATCCCATTGTTCGATCTAGCCAGTACTCTGCATTCTCCTTATCTTTGAGAGTGGTATCTTGCGTCTAGCCTGGCGTTCAAATACTGTATTTGAGAAGCACAGTCCACTCTTCAAGCTTAGCGATTACTGTAGGATTGTTAATCCCAATTGCGCTACACAAGACGACGCAGAAGGCAGGACCTTCCGCTAGACACACAGGCAGCAGATGGTTGAGTTCATACCTATTGATTCAAAATATTGTAGAGTACAAGTAGAACTGAGGACTGTTAGGAAACTTCAGCAAAAAAGGCTCAAAAACCAGTTCAGAGTGCCAAAAGGTGTCACCGGAATAGTAGGAGAATGTAGCCCATAGAATCGAAGGTCGCAGGGCAGCAGGATGATTCAAGGCAGGCCAAGACAGTAGTCCCAGTGAGTGCAGGGACTCGAGGGTTATTAACCAGAAGACAGCATAAAATACATTAATATATTATATGATAATATTCCACTATGCTTACAACCAGACGTAGAATCGAGTGAAAAAACACACGCACCTTGGATCTTGACCTAAACTACAGAGATGAAACACTGGCACCCAGGACGAGACATGTGAAACACAGGATACAACACGGGGAACCCAAATAAGCGATGTCTCAACCCTGGACGGGTAGTAGACGTGAGACAACCAATCACAAGAGCACATATAGGTAAACAGATCAGGGCGTGGACAATATGTACAAAATTGTGACGAGGACTTTGATTACATTTTCGCCCTCTGGTGCAAACGTAAACCAGGCGATAGCAAGTGACCTCCAAAACAGTCCACAACCCGAGAGAGATAGCGAGTCGTGTGCGTAATTCTAGGCAGCTGGTAAAGCAAATCAACTTAAAGCTATTTAAAATGTTTTCAAATACATTTGAAACCCCAGGTCTGCTGAGAAAGTTCTCGCTTACAGACAGTTTTTGCGCATCTGGTCAATAGGGAGAATAGAGCGAAACGACACAGCGCGTTACTGAACAGCTGAGTTTTCTCTAGTGAGCTTGGCTATCCTTTAGTGAGTCATTATGTCTTGTAAATAAGCAGTGTTTGTTGATGTATCCGAGCATGTTAGCGCAGGCTTAATGAAGACACTATGTTGTTATAGTAGTTTCATGAGCTCTTCAGCCAGGTTAATGAAGACCTTAGTTGATGTATGTATCTAGAGCTGTTAGGCCAGGTTACGAAGACCTTATTGTTTTGTTTCGTATCATGAGCTTTAGCCAGGTTAACTGAAAGCACACTTATTAGCTTTGTTGATGTATTCTGAGCGTTAGCCAGGTTGATGAAGACTAGTTGGTTATGTATTCAGAGCTCTTAGTCCAGGTTATATGAAGACCTTATTGTTTGTTATTGTATCTCGAGCTGTTACCAGGTTAACTGAGAGATCCTTATTGATTTGTGTTTATGTATCTGTGCTTAGCCAGGTTAATGAATGACATTATTGTTTTAGTATCTGAGCTGTTAGCTAGCCAGATTATGAAGACACTTATTGTTGTTATGTATCTGAGGCTAGTTAGCCAGGTTACTGAAGACATTATTTTTGTTAGTATCTGATGCTGTAGCCAGGTTATGAAGACATTTATTGTTTTTATTGTTATCCTGAGCGTTATAGCCAGGTTATGAAGACTTATTGTTTTGTTAGTATCTGAGCTGCTTAGCCAGGTTACTGAAGAGCTATTATTCTTTATGTATCTAGCTGTTCAGCCAGGTTACATGAAGACATATTTTTGTTATGTATCTGAGCTGTTAGCCAGGTTACTGGAAGACATTATTGTTTGTATGTATCTGAAGCTGTTAGCCAGGTTACTGAAGACATATTTTCTTGTCTATGGTATCTGAGTGTTAGCCAGGTTAGCTCTGAAACAATTATCTGTCTGTTAAGTGTATCTGAAAAGCTTTAGCCAAGGTTACTGAAGATCATTACTTGTACTGTA
>NW_019943835.1:26636-40026 GCF_002910315.2 Salvelinus sp. IW2-2015
GATAGCCAAGCTCACTAGAGAAAACTCCAGCTGTTCAGTAACCCTGTGTCTTTCTCTATCTTTCTTAACCAGATGCCATAAACTGTCTTAGCAGAGAACTTCTCAGCAGACCTGGGTTCAAATAGTATTTGAAACATTTCAAATGCTTTAAGTGTTTGCTTTACCAGCTGCCTAGAATTCCAGATGTCCCGGGTTTGGACTTTTGAGTCTATGCTCCTGGTTTAGTTGCACCAAGCAAAATGAATCACAGTCAATTACATATTGTCACGCCCTGATCTGTTTCACCTGTCCTTGTGATTGTCTCCACCCCCTCCAGGTGTCGCTTATTTTCCCCGGTGTATTTATCCCTGTGTTTCCTGTCTCTCTGTGCCAGTTCATCTTGTATGTTTAGTCAAGTCAACCAGTGTGTTTTTCGCTGTACTCTGTTTAAAAATATATATATATATATTATCTTTTGCTTGTCTTCCTGGTTTTAACCCCTGCCTGACCCTGGACTACTGTCTTGCCTGCCTGATCATCCTGCCTGCCCTGACCTTTATTATGCCTGCCCTTCGGTACCTTTTGGACTCTGAACTGGTTTTGACCCTTTTTGCCTGTCCACGACCATTCTCTTGTCTTACAATATTTTTGAATCCAATAGGGTATGACTCCAACCATCTGCCTCCTGTGTCTGCATCTGCTTCTGGCCTTGTGTCATGATACATATACACTATTTGAAATGATCTCAAATAGTATTTGAACCCAGGTCTGAACTCTCAGAAAGATAGCAGTACTGCTGACACAGGAGGCAGATGGTTGGAGTCATACCCTATTGCATTCAAAAAATATTGCATGATGGAATTCATTTTCATCAACCACACAGAGCAGAAAACCAATGATTGATATCCACTAGAACGAGCCTAAAGATGACGTGTTTAATTTCACACTGAGTTAGACACGTTAACAAGGTTGTCTGGGGGAGGTTGGGGGAGGAAAACAGGACAGGTGGAGGGAGATGGGTTGTGTTCAGTGGGTGAGGCTGAGAATAGGGTTGTGATTGATGGGTGAGGCTGAGAGATGGGTTGTGATTGATGGGTGAGGCTGGGAATGGGCTTGTGGGTCAGGCTGGGAGTAGGGTTTGGGCCCGGGGTGCGACTGGGGTAAGAGTAGAACCTGGGGGTGTGGTTTTGGGTAGGCTTGGAAGACTGGGGTAAGAGTAGAACCTGGGGGTGTGGTTGTGGGTAGGCTTGGAAGACTGGGGTAAGAGTAGAACCTGGGGGTGTGGTTGTGGGTAGGCTTGGNGGGTTGTAGGTAGGCTTGGAAGACTGGGGTAAGAGTAGAACCTGGGGGTGTGGTTGTGGGTAGGCTTGGAAGACTGGGGTAAGATTAGAACCTGGGGGTGTGGTTGTGGGTAGACTAGGAAGACTGGGGTAAGAGTAGAACCTGGGGGTGTGGTTGTGGGGAGGCTTGGAAGACTGGGGTAAGATTAGAACCTGGGGGTGTGGTTGTGGGTAGACTAGGAAGACTGGGGGTAGGTCTAGAGGTGGTGGGTTAGGCTAGAGGCTGGCTGGGTGGGGCTGCTATAGGCCAGGCTGCACCCCAGACGTCACTGGAGAAGCTCACAGGTCTGAGCCATGTGGAGATGCAGGGGAGGTACTGGCTACAGCATGGGAAGAACCCTGCTAAACCTTCACTGACGTTATGTCATCGTCACAGTGGAGGGGGAGGCAATAATATTTCATACCATATTCATTTTGACTCCGCTGTTTCCAAGGCCTCTCTCTGACCCATCCTGAAAGAATTCAGATKAGCTATAGACAGGGGGGATTTTGGTATACATTATAGAAAATCCCAAATAGAGATGGTGATTAAACACACAGCACATAATATGACACATTTGGATCCTTGGAATGTTTTTCATTAAACCTAAGTTTATTCAGAGGTGTGCTGCAGAATGTTTGTGTTGATTCAGGTGACTGTCAGTTCAGTGCCCAGTCGTAGTCTCCTCTCCTCTCATTTCCTCTCRTCTCGTTTCCTCTCCTCTCATCTCCTCTTTTCTCCTCTCTCCTTTTTCTTTGACTTCTCACTTATTTTGCTGTGACTGTATAATAACAGTACTGTATTTCCCCTTCTCCTCAGTTCTCAGTGAGTTTAGACGCCGGGCCATGACATCTTGTTGCTTGTCAGAGGGTAATTATTAGCGATGTATCTGCTTCTACATATGGAGACGATGAAAGAGAACACATTCTGTGGATCTTGGTTTTGAGTCACAACAAAAGGCCAAAAAAAAGACAACATAAAGCTTGAGCAAAAGAGTGAGAATTAATTTACACGCTTAAAACAAAGAAAATAAGGGGAACAGAAATAACAATTACTGGCAAAGGAAAACCTTTCAACTTACAGTTTTTCTCTTTTCATTATTGCTCATATCCACTTTCCTCCACGATACTCCCTCAGGGATCCTAGTGGAACTGACAGTGGAATGTAGAAACTAGAGAGAGAGAGAGGGGGAGGGGGGAGAGAGGGGAGGGTTTATGAGAGAACAGTAGAGAGAGAAGAGAGAGGAGAGGGGGGGGAAGAGAGGGGGGAGGGTTATGAGAGACCAAAGTCGAGAGAGAGAGAGAGGGGTTTTAATGAGAGAACCAAGTAAGAGAGAAGAGAGGGAGGGGGTTATGAGAGAACAAGTAGAGAGAGTAGAGAGAGGGAGGGAGAGAGTGGGAGGTTATGAGAGAACCAAGTAGAGAGAGAGGAGAGAGGGAGGGGAGAGAGAGGGGAGGGTTATGAGAGAACCAAGTAGAGGCAGAGAGAGGGAGGGAGAGGGTTATGAGAGTAAAAGTAGAGAAGAGGAGAGGGAGGGGGTTATGAAGAGAACAAGTGAGGAGGAGAAAAAAGGTTAAATTCCACCCTAAAGGAAGCGATTCCAACTTCCATAACATCACATCTACAGAGAGATGAACTGGAGAAGAGTCCCTAAGCAGCTGGTCCTATGGGTCTGTTCACAACACAACACACCAACACGCGCCCCATGAACACAAATTAGAATAAACAAATAATAGAAACAAAAAGGATAATTACTTTGACAGATGAAAGACTTAACAAAAAAACAGAGAAACTAGATGCTATTTGGCCTACAGAGAGTAACAGTGGCAGAATACTGACCATGTGATTGACCCAAATTAAGTGAAACTTTGACTATGTAAACTCAGTGAGATAGCTTGTATTGAGAAGGCGCGTAGGCAAGACATGGGCTCTCAAGAGAAGAAGTATGTGCTCAGCCACAAAATGAGGTGGAAACTGAGTTGCACTTCTAGATCTGCCAATGTGATGCCATTTAGAGAGACATATTTCGCTCAGATTAACAGATCCCAAGAATTCGAAAAAAAATACAATTTTTGATAAATCCCATCTTTACTGGGTGGAAATTCCACAGTGGTGCTCACAGCAGCAGATTTGTGACCTGTTGCAACGAAAAGGGAACCAGGAAGAAAAACACCAATTGTAAATACAACCATATTATGCTTATTTATTTTTAACTTGTGTGGTTTGTAACATTTGTACATTGTTCAACACTGTATATATATATATGAATTTGTAATGTTTTTTGTTTTGGAAACTTCTGTAATGTGTAATGTTTACTGTATCCTTCTATTGTTTATTTACTTTTGTATATTATATACTCATTGCTTTGGCAATGTTAACACATGTTCCCATGATAAGCCCTTGAATTGAATTGAATTGAATTGAATTGAGAGGAGGGCGGGGGTTTATGGAGAGAACAGTAGAGAGAGAGGAGATGAGAGAGAGAAAAGAGAAGGAAAGGAGAAGAGAGAAGGTAGAGACTGAGACGAGGGAGAAAGATAGATCAAAACGAGATAGAGAGTTGAATTTAACCTGCAGCTCTATAATATATGTTCTATAATATATTTCTTATATATATTTTGCTTAATATATATGTTCTATAATATAATATTTCTATAATAATATGTTTCTATAGATATGTATCTCTTCATATATTATATCTTCTATAAGTCTCAGATGTTTCAGTGTTCAGGCTGTGTTACTTGTGAGGTGATATTAGAGACTCCGAGGTTTGAGGAAGAATGTTATGGGAAATGTAGGGACAAGCAGAACTCGCTCATTTAGCCAACAGGATGTCCAATGGTATCAACCACAGCTGACAGGGCAAGGTGCAAGAGATTGTAAATATGGCAGCATGCAGAGCAATCACAGGACCGCAGGCGGAAAGGGGAGAGGAACAGAGAGTGGGAGAGGGGGGAGGGACGAGGGGGGGAGAAACAGGGACAGTGGGAGAGGGGGTAGGGACAGGGGGGAGGGGGAGGGACAGTGGGAGAGGGGGGTGGAACAGGGGGAGGAAACAGGGACAGAGAAAAGGGGAAGAGTGGGGGAGAATCTGGGAGTTAACAGTGAGAGGTGGAAGGTGATCAGACAGTTTAATCCTGTTACCTCAGGGTTCAGCTCATGTCTGGGAACAGGCCATCTTGCTACTGGAGCTCAGTCTGGGTCAGACCAGTCCAGAATCCCTGTAATCCCTAATGGAATGAACTGATTCGTTTTGGGATCACATCATTTCCCAGGTTGTGGAACTTTCCTTTCTTACATTAAAGAAATACTGCATCCATCAGACGCAAATGTATCTATTCTTTAACTTTTAGTTTTCTTGTGTTGTCAGATTGTCCCAGTGTGTATCCCTCTGGTCTGGTTCACCAGGCCTGACAGAACATATTTTACACTGGGTGTGGCAGTGACTGCAAAAGGCATCCAGTTGGCACTCATTTCACTACACAGAAAAGAGCAGAGCAGGCGTGCATTTACTATGAATTGGGCAACATTCTCTCTCTCTCTCTCTCTCTCTCTCTCTCTCTCTCTCTCTACCTCTCTCTACCTCTCTACCTCTCTCTACCTCTCTACCTCTCTACCTCTCTCTACCTCTCTCTACCTCTCTCTACCTCTCTCTACCTCTCTCTACCTCTCTCTGTCTTTCTCTGTCTTTCTCTCAATTCAATTCAATTCAAGGGGCTTTATTGGCATGGGAAACATATGTTAACATTGCCAAAGCAAGTGAGGTAGATAATATCTCTCTCCTTCTCTCTCTCCCTCTCTCTCTCCCCTTCTCTCCCTCTCTCTCTCTCTCCCTCTCGCTCTCCCTCTCTCTCTGTCTTTCTCTCTTTCTTTACTCTGTATTTTCTTTCTTTCCTATCTTTGTTCTCTCTGTCTTTCCAAGCCTTTGAACAGACTACCAAGAAGATTATGCCCACAGTTTGGTGTCTGTGGAAATATGAGAAGCACAGACTACCTATTAAAAGAGAGAGAAAGAGAGAGAGAGAGAGCGAGAGAATACAAGACACAACTGAGAGAGACGTTATTTGATTCACCCTTTTGTCGTGAAACAAGTTCAATCATTTTAAATATTCAAGTCTTATTCAACACCTGTAAAAACGATCTATGATCTGTAAACAGTAACAGAAAACACCCTGTAGAGAAAACAAACTACTCTAGAAACAGTAGCTGAGAAGTCCACCCCTCGTCATTATAGTGGTGGACTGTCTTTGAAGCTGATCTATCTGCGTTTCATTTTATTAACGAGGGAGGTTAGGAAGTCAAGCCTACAATGAAAAGAATGAAAATTGTTCACAGGACGCCTCCCGTCGTAAAAACAGGTCAGCTCTCAGCCAGCTTCTCGGATTAGGGCTATGTCCCAAATAAGGCTGTGTTCTATTTCTCTCTCTGTGTGTTCAAAACTAGTGCACTAAATAGGGAATAGGGTGCAAATTTGCCCCCCAACACAAAATTAAAAATAAACAGGTGGTCTTATTTGCACATTCTCCTTCCAATTAGTTCTGCTTCTTTTCCTGCTGCTGCCACTATAATGTGTTTGAATTGTATTTAAAAACCATTTCAGAATATATTTGTAGTATTTGAAAGGATTTCACCTGTGAACCCAGGTCTGGTAGCTACTCTGCCTCAGCAAAGCAAAATACCCTGAAGAAACGTAGTTCTGTAGAGTACATATTTGGAGGCTGGAGGAGAAATAGTTGAGGCGAGATGCCTCCCTTCCTGTGTTGGTCTGCTCTGCTCTGTAATTCCTACTGCTGTTTGTAGGTCATGGTTTCTCTGGGTCAGTGATTGTGTGAGGCTTGAGGATTACCTAAAAACATTAGCTCGAATTTAGCCCTAATACCACTGAGCTCAGATGACCATCTTGACCAATTTATCGTAGTGTTATGATTGCATTTTAGTCTGGAATTCTGCTTGTGTTTTACTCTTTGAGGTTTGTGATTCATATCATAATGAAAAATAGACGACTGTACTCAGACAAATGGATCGTTGTGGAATTCTATTCCAGGCAGAATTCCCGGAATTCCATAAAAATCATTTTAGAGTTTATTTGAAAGCATCAGTTGACTGGTATAACGTGTGAGGGGGAGGACAGAGAGAGGGTATAAGGGAGACCGAGAAGAGTAGTCAGAAAGAGGAGGAGGGATAGGTTAAGGTTAAAGTGAAAGGATAAAGAGAAAGAGAAGAGGAGAGAAGAGAGAGAGACGGTAGAGACGAGAGAGAGGAGTGAGATGAAGAGAGGTAGAGAGAGAGACGTAGAGAGAGAAGAGACCAGGTTAGAGAGAGAAGAGGGAGAGAGAGAGAGAAAGGTAGAGAGGAGAAGAGAGGTAGAGAGAGAGAGGTTAGAGAGAGAGAGAGGTAGAAGAGAGAGAGAGAGAGAGAGAGGTTTAGAGAGAAGAGGTAGATGAGAGAGAGGTAGAGAGAGAGAGGTAAGAGAGAGAGAGAGAGAGAGAGAGAGAGAGAGAGAGAAGAGAGGGAGAAGAGAGAGATGAGAAAGAGAGGAGACGAGAGAGAGAGAGAGAGAGAGAGAGAGAGAGAGAGCAGAGAGCAGATGAGACCTAGTTTCTGTTCTCGCGTGGATGCAAAATGTACCGCACTCTACCTCTCCTTTCCTCCTTCTCATCTTCCCTCCTTCCCAGCCAGCCCAAAAGTTTCGTCATGGAAAGGGCTCAGGAGGTATGCCAAGGAAACTTTAGCCCCTTGCCATTATTGCATCCAAACCCACTGAGCCTGGGGGCTCCCAGAGTACTGAGAGAGAGAAAATGGACTCTGCAAAATAACTCTGCACTAAACTACATCAATAGAAGGATAGATGCAATGTCTATTGCTGCCACAGAAAGAATATTAATGACAAGAACAACGGGTCTCTGTCACAAAATATAGGTTAAACCTGTAGCTGGTGTGTGTGTGTGAATGCGTATCCTGTGTGTGTGTGTGTGTGTGTGTGTGTGTGTTGTGTGTGTGTGGTGTGTGTGTGTGTGTGTGTGGTGTGTGTGTGTGTGTGTGTGTGTGTTGTGTGTTGTTGTGTTTGTGTGTGTGTGTGGTGTTGTGGTGTGTGTGTGTGCTGTGTATGTGTGTGTATGTGTGTTGTTGTTGTGGTCTTGTGGTGGTATTTAAAGTGCACCAATGCCAGCAGCTCAGTCCAATCCTCTCAATTTCACTATTTAATTTCCCCAAAAACGAAGCACTTGTGAACTTGACTACCAGAGTGGGCGTAACTCATCCTGACTGTAGTTCTTTCCCTGGACGCTGCCTTGACTGCCTGCTCTTGGCTCTGTCTATTGAAGCCATTCGTATCAGTGGTAAAGATAGCCATCTCCCAGTGCCTTCACCTGCCACACAAGAGGCCCAGTGTCGGACCCAGCAGCCATATTGAGGAGGTCTGCGTGCAATCACTCTCTGCTCCCCCCTCACCTCCCTCCCGTCCATCCTCCCTTCCCTCTCCCCTCATCTCTCCCTTCCCCTCTCCCTCCACTCTCCCTCCACTCTCCTCCCTCCCCTCTCTCCCTCATCTCTCCCTCCAATCTCTCCTCCATCTCTCCCTCCATCTCTCCCTCCATCTCTTCCCTCCCCTCTCCCTCCACTCTCTCCCTTCCCCTCTCTCCCTCCATCTCTCCCATTCCCCTCTCCCTCCATCCTTCTCCTCCATTCTCCTCCCTTTCCCCTCTCCCTCCATCTCTCCCTCCATCTCTTCCCTTCCCCTTCTCCCTCCAATCTCTCCCTCCATCTCTCCCTTCCCCTCTCCCTCCATCTTCTCCCTCCATCCCTCCCCTCCCCTCTCCCCCATCTCTCCCTCCATCTTCTCCCTTCCTTCTCTCCTTCTCTCCCTCATCTCTCTCCTCCTCCCCTCCCCTCCCATCTCTCCCTCCATCTCTCCCTCCATCCTCTCCCTCATCTCTCCCTCCATCTCTCCCTCCATCTACTCCCTCCCCTCTCACCTCCTCTCTCCCTCCATCTCCCCTTCATCACTCTCCCTCCATCTCTCCCTCATCTCTCCCCTCCCCTCTCCCTCCAATCTCTCCCTCCACCTCTGCCTCTCCATTCTCTCCCTCTCCCCTTCTCCCTCCATCTCTCCCTTCCCCTCTCCCTCTCCCTCCTCCCTCCCTCCCATTCCCTCCATTCTCCCTTCCCCTCTCCCTCCATCTCCTCCCTTCCCCTCTCCCTCCCATCTCTCCCTCCATCTCTCCCTTCCCCTTCTCCTCCATCTCTCCCTCCCATCTCTCCCCTTCCCCTCTCCTCCCCTCTTATTTTCCCTTCTCCCTCCATCTCTACCCTCCATCTCTCTCTCCACCTCTCCTCCCCCTCCCCCCCTCTCCTCCATCGTCTCCCCATCTCTCCCTTCCCCTCTCGTCCCCTATTATTTCCCTCTCCCTCATCTCTCCCTTCGCCCTTCCTCTTCCTCACCTCCCTCTCCCTCCCCTCCCCTCTCCTTCCATCTCTCCCTTCCCCTCTCCCTTCCCTCCACCTCTCCTTCCCCTCCCCTCTCCCTCCCTCTCTCCCTCCTATCTCTCCCTTCCCCTTCTCCCTCCCCATATTAATTTCCCTCTCCCTCCATCTCTACCCATCCATCTCTCCCTTCCCCTCTCCTCTTCCTCCCCATCTCCTCTCCACTCCCCTCTCCTCCATTCTCTCCCTCATCTCTTCACCTTGGTTATAACAATCTTGCTTCAGGGTGGTGTAACATCTTGTTTCAGGGCTGTGTAACATTCTTGTTCAGGGGTTAATAACATCTTGTTTCAGGGTGGTGTAACATCTTGTTTCAGGGTTGGTGTAACATCTTGTTTCAGGGTGGTGTAACATCTTGTTTCAGGTGTTGTAAACATCTTGTTTCAGGTGGGTAACATCTTGTTTCAGGGTGGTGATAACATCTTTGTTTCAGGGTCGGTTACATCTTGTTTCAGGAGTGTTGGTGTGCTGTACAATCTTGTTCAGCGGTGGTATTAACATCTTGTTTCAGGGTGGCGCGTTGTACAATCTGTTTCAGGGTGGTGAACATCTTGTTTCAGGTGGACATGTAAATCTTGTTTCAGGATGTTGTAACATCTTGTTTCAAAGTGGTGAACAAATCTTGTTTCAAAGTGGTTTTAACATCTGTTCAGAGTGGGTGTGTAACATCTTTGTTTCAGGTGGTGTAACATCTTGTTGAGGGTTGTAACATCTTGTTTCAAAGTGGTGTAACATCCACCCCTCTTAATTAGTACATTTCTTTGCTAACACTGCCACATAGCTGCTAGGTAAATGAGGAAAAGAAAGAGCCAATAGACACTAGGTAAATGAGGACAGAAAGAGCCAATAAAAACTAGGTAAATGAGGAAAGAAGAGCCAATAAAAACTAGGTAAATGAGGAAAAAGAGCCAATAAAACTAGGTAAATGAGGAAGAAAGAGCCATAGAAACTAGGTAAATGAGGAAGGAAGAGCCAATAGAAACTACGGTAAATGAGGAAGGAAAGACCAATAGAAACTAGGTACATGAGGAAGGACAGAGCCAATAGAAACTAGGTAAATGAGGAAGGAAATAGCCAATAGAAAACTAGGTAATGAGGAAGACAGAGGCAATAGAAACTAGGTACATGAGAAGAAAAGAGCCAATAGAAACTAGGTAAATGAGGAAGGAAAGAGCCAATAGAGGCTAGGTAAATGAGGAAGAAAGAGCCAATAAAAACTAGGTAAATGAGGAAGGAAAGAGCCAATAGAAACTAGGTAAATGAGGAAAGAAAGAGCCAATAAAAACTAGGGTAAATGAGGAAGGAAAGAGCCAATAGACACTAGGTAAATAGGAAAGAAAGAGCCAATAAAAACTAGGTAAATGAGGAAGGAAAGAGCCAATACAAAACTAGTTAAATGAAGAAGGAAAGAACAATAGAAACTAGGTAATGAGGAAGGAAAGAGCCAATAGAAACTAGGTAAATGAGGAAGGAAAAGCCAATAGACACTAGGTACATGAGGAAGGACAGAGCCAATAGAAACTAGGTAAATGAGGAAGGAAAAGCCAATAGAAACTAGGTAATGAGGAAGGAAGAGCCAATAGAAACTAGGTACATGAGGAAGGAAAGAGCCAATAGAAAACTAGTAAATGAGGAAAGAAAACCATAGAAACTAGGTAAATGAGGAAGAAAGAGCCAATAGAAACTAGGTAAATGAGGAAGGAAAGAGCCAATAGAAACTAGGTAAATGAGGAAGGAAAGAGCCAATAGAGGCTAAGGTAAATGAGGAAAGAAAGAGCCAAATAAAAACTAGGTAAATGAGGAAGGAAAGAGCCAATAGAAACTAGGTAAATGAGGAAAGAAAGAGCCAATAAAAACTAGGTAAATGAGAAGGAAAAAGAGCCAATAGACACTAGGTAAATGAGGAAAGAAAGAGCAATAAAAACTAGTAAAGAGAAGAAAGAGCCAATAAAAACTAGTTAAATGAAGAAGGAAAGAGCCAATAGAGGCTAGGTAAATGAGGAAGGAAAGAGCCAATAGAAACTAGGTAAATGAGGAAGGAAAGAGCCAATAGACACTAGGTAAATGAGGAAAGAAAGAGCCAATAGAAACTAGGTAAATGAGGAAGGAAAAGAGCCAATAGAAACTAGGTAAATGAGGAAAGAAAGAGCCAATAAAAACTAGGAAATGAGAGGAAAAGGCGGTCAGGTAGCCCTGTAAACAGACAGTTAGAAGCAGCTAAATGCCCACCACACAGAGGTAGAGACAGCAGTAATGATGTATTTGTCGGGCCAGGAGTTTGTGCTAACAACGTGACCTGACCAGGAAAAACTGTGGGAAAACGAGTTAAAAACATAAGAGTCTTAATTCTGAAGTGACTTTCCTTCTCTGTCTTCGACAAAGTTACACAAAAAGCTGTTTTCCTTGGATACAGCAGCTCACTTTGTAACTGAGGATAGTGAACAAACAGAACTGTAGGTGGCCTCTCTGTGCTTCTCTCGGCTTCCGGTTGCCACATTCCGTGTATTGGGAACAGTTTATTTTATTTATTTATGTTGATTAAGGCATCTCGGACTCAGACCGCCCAGTGGAGATGGAAATTCCTGTTTCCTGAAGAGAGAAAAGTTTCTTTGTGTCCTCGTCTCTCAGTTCAAAGAAGCTTTGAAGGCCTTGATTATTACTTAATTGACGTTTTGTAATATTATTCTTTGTTTGTTGCAATTGGCCGCTTGATGAAAGTACACGACACAAAGGTCCTGATTAGGTCATATATTTTAGGGAAAGTCTTTGTAAGGACACGACAGACAGGCACAATGATAAAAGCCTGAGGCTGGGAAGAGAGGTTGTTGACTTAACTTATTAATTAAAGCTGATCTGCCCCTTAAATGTTTAATTTATTTTTTGAAACGTATTAAGGAGCTGGGCTTTCTTGGGATTCAGGATGCGAAGACATTGCAAAGAATGATCATCCCGTCCTCTGCTTTCTCAGAGCCTCTAACCAAATCATTACATTTCTTAGTTTGCCAGTACAGAAGTATGTCCGTTCCAATATCAATGACATTAGCATATTGCTGTGTAAAATTAAATCCTCTACTTTGTGTTTCCTGAAAAATCTACTGAAAGCAATCGTGACAACTCTTAGTTTTTGTTATGGGTGTGTTGTGTATGGCGTTATCTAATAGCATCAGGTCCTGAGAGGTCAATCTGATATTGTGTTGAATATGTGTCAGCCAGCGTGCGTGGTGCGTATGTGTGTGTGTGTGTGTGTGTGTGTGTGTGTGGTGTGGTCGTGCGTGCGTGCGTGCGTGCGTTGCGTGCGTGCGTGCGTGCGTGCGTGCGTGCGTGCGTGCGTGCGTGCGTGCGTGCGTGAATGGGAATTTGAAACACAACTCTCTGTTTTGAAGAATGTGCTGAAATGAACTGTGGACAGGCAGGCAGCGGCAGGGGGAAACAGAGAGAGAAGCCTTTCACCTCTCCTCCTCCTGCTGCTGCAGCAAATGAAGTTGGTCTTGCCTGGAGGACTAAGCATCCATTGTTGGATCCACAGACTCCTGGGTCTTACTCATAACTCCCACCGCCTCACCTCCCCACCATCCCTCCGTGCCGCCACCACCACAACCATCTGTATCAAAGCATCGCCAGAGGCCGCCCAGTATGTCTCTCTTCCTGTCTCTYACGCGGGGAGGGAGAGGAAGGGAGGGGTTTAGGTTGGGGTATTTAGGGTGAAGGGATGGAGGGCGGTTCCTCAAAGGTCATAGACTCAATATGGAGGCTCAGATGGGACAAAGCTGCCATTCATCCTCTAAACAGGAATGGAAAAGGTATTTTCTTCAGAACTGAGGAACCACTGCTAAAGAAACAGGCTAGAGGGGGGCCCAGGATTAGGATCAACTAGCCTGGGGGGGGGGGGGCAACAGAACGCTCAAATACCCGCCTACGGGGCTATAGTCAAATATTGACGCGGTCAAAAGCACCAGACAGCGTCTGCATGTTGGCCACAGCAGACCGGGAAATGAAAGGCCCGTCTCAACTCAGCTCTCCACGGACCATCGACAGCACATCATAGGCTAACACTCCTCTAGGTAGAAGTTACCCATATGTAAAAGACGGCCAACAAGTTACACAGTATAACGTATGTGATTTATTTAATTATATTTCAGCAGTCACATTGGAGCTGGGTAACCAGGATCAGCTGCCACCCGTTTTATGATTAAGGTTAGGATTGGGAGCAGGGTGGGGGGAATCTGATCCTAGATCTGAGGTTAGAGGTAGCTTCTATGTGGAGCGTCTCTGAGGCTTGGGGCCTTGGGCATGTGTACACAAAGACTCTTAGAAAGGGCTGTTCTATGATCAGTTTTGTCTTTTAGATCATAATCAATAAGATGATATAGAAAGGGTAGACCTGATCCTATATCAGCATTCACACGCTTTGTGAATACAGGCTCTGATATAGATCAGTGGAAGGTCCATTACTGGGGCTCTCTGGTTGGATGATAGATCTACTCCTTCAACATTAGATAGCGCTATGGGTATTCTGATGTTATTGTCTGAGCAGAGAGGATCAGACCCAGGTCTTACTACGGTACCCCCTTTCCTGCAGTAGAATGATGTTATTGTCTGAGCAGAGAGG
>NW_019943835.1:40038-53777 GCF_002910315.2 Salvelinus sp. IW2-2015
TCTTACTACGGTACCCCCTTTCCTGCAGTAGAATGACCAAAGCGCCCTCTAGTGGCCCCGTGGGTGGAATGTTATTCATATTTTTCATAATTTCATAATGAATAAACGTGTTGATTTTTATGCAGAAAATCCTGTGTTTCTATGTCAAACAGTTTTGTTATTTTTCATTCTTCTGTGATGTACGTAAAGTGTAGTATTGGGATGCAAGCTCAAGATTGAACACATTTCAACTCTATGTCTGACATTTTTTGGTGCGGCAGGGTAGCCTAGTGGTTAGAGTGTTGGGTTAGTAACCGCAAGGTTGCAAGTTCAAATCCCTGAGCTGACAAGGTACAAATCTGTCGTTCTGCCCCTGAACAAGGCAGTTAACCCACTGTTCCTAGGCTGTCATTGTAAATAAGAGTTTGTTCTTAACTGACTTGCCTAGTAAAACAAATGGTACAGGTGACTTCTATTTTTAAGCCCGTAACCAGGTGTATACTTTTGTTCCAAAGAATATTTGTTCAAGACTACCAAGAAATACTCTGTGTGACCCGGATTTAGCCGACTGGTGTAAAAAAGAAAAAGGATTAAATTRGTTTTTGAGAGCCACTCCAATCCAAAAATGACTGTTATGACAGGCTACGTCAGAACTACGTCAAGCAATCTCAAAATGCCTTGCCGCCATATTTAGATGAGTACTTTATATTGAACATATTGTACAAAGATGCCCTTAATCCAACTATATCTCATGGACCACCAGCAGGTGTTTTATCCTAGTGGTAGCTAGCTACAACACTGACCAGGAACCAGGGAGGTCTCAGTCTCTAGGGTTGACCCGCTGTTAGAGAAGACGTCTGGTGTCCATGGGTCGTGTTTGGATGAACCGCTGCCATCGCAAGGAGAGGTCGGACACAGAGACAAACAGAGAAAGGGTAAGTTTGTTTGCGATTCCTGTGAAAGAGACAGCTAGCAGTTTCACAAAGCTTTGCTAAGGGAAAACAGCTGGTCGCTAATACAACTAGGACCTAAACACCACCAAGGYTATTTGCTTTTGTTATAGACCCTTTAGCTAAGGGAATGTGTGTGTGTGTTTATTGTCCTTCGTTCCCCCAAGCCCCTCCAGAAGAGTCAGAGAAAATGTATATTGGGWTTACTTACTTTGTGTCCATGGTCTTTTTTGTCAAGTAACTGTTCTGATTTTCCCATGCAGAGTGAGCAAGATTTGCTGAAATACTACACCTTAGAAAATCCTTTTTATTAGTTGAAATACCACGCTTTAGAAAATCCCTTTGATTTGCTGAAATACCACACTTTAAAAAATCCCTTTGATTAGCTGAAATACCATGCTTTAGAAAATCCCTTTGATTAGCTGAAATACCACGCTTTAAAAAATCCATTTGATTAGCTGAAATACCACGCTTTAGAAAATCATTTTGATTAGCTGAAATACCACGCTTTGGAAAATCATTTTGATTAGCTGAAATACCACGCTTTGGAAAATCATTTTGATTAGCTGAAATACCACGCTTTGGAAAATCCTTTTGATTAGCTGAAATACCACGCTTTCGAAAATCCCTTTGATTAGCTGAAATACCACGCTTTAGAAAATCATTTTGATTAGCTGAAATACCACGCTTTGGAAAATCCTTTTGATTAGCTGACCAGTTTTAGTGTCTTAGGGGTGANTTTGATTAGCTGACCAGTTTTAGTGTCTTAGGGGTGAAGAACTTCTGACAGTTGTTTTAATTAGATCTACCGCTCTGGCTGGCTGCTACAGATGTGGACAATGAGTCTTTAGGAAAACCCTCCTTTTGAGGTTCAGGAGAAGTACTGTAGTTGAAAGTGATTACAGAGAGTATAATTTGTATCATAACAAGACAAAAACCACACACTCCAGCTAAACAACCAGCCAAAATCTCTCAGAGAAAATATTGTTAGTAGATTTATGTGATATTAATGCCCTTTGTTACAGGTCAGGTGACAGTTTTGATACTCATCATTGATACTTGTATCAAAAGGTTGGCTGGACCTCGCTAAAGATCCGTAAGTCTCTACATTACTGCCTTTTTTATTTACATGGCACTACTTCATACAATTCTGTCTTTTCTAACTTTGCTGACGAAGTATAGACACCTTAATTGTCTAACACATTCACAGGATTGGTTAACTCTTGAGGTTCCTAGGGTCTCCCCCGAGCTAGGTAAATCTGCTTTTAGTTTAATGCACCGTATTGCTGGAACGAAATTACAAAATACGTTTCATCTGGACGTCGTGGTGCTGTTCGGGCGATTTAAAGTATTGATTGGGGACTTATTTGTGGWGGAATGTAACTGTTTTTCTGGGTGATTTGTGACATTTTATTTGTGATTCCCATGACTGTATTTTTGCATTTTAATATATATACCATATATATATATAAACTCAGGAAAAAAATAAACGCCTTCTCACTGTCAACTGCGTTGATTTTCAGCAAACTTAACATGTGTAAATATTTGTATGAACATAACAAGATTCAACAACTGAGACATAAACTGAACAAGTTCCACAGACATGTGACTAACAGAAATGGAATAATGTGTCCCTGAACAAAGGGGGGATCAAAATCAAAAGTAACAGTCAGTGTCTGGTGTGGCCACCAGCTGCATTAAGTACTGCTGTGCAACAGGCCTACAAACCATCCTCATGGACTGCACCAGATTTGCCAGTTCTTCCTGTGAGATGTTACCCCACTCTTCCACCAAGGGACCTGCAAGTTCCCGGACATTTCCCCCCAGAAATGCAACAGGTCCCAGAAATGCAACCCTCCATCCAACAGGTCCCAGACGTGCTCAATGGAATTGAGATCCGGGCTCTTCACTGGCCATGGCAGAACACTGACATTCCTGGCTTGCAGGATGAGCATGAGCAGTATGGCTGGTGGCATTGTCATGCTGGAGGGTCATGTCAGGATGAGCCTGCAGGAAGGGTATCACATGAGGGAGGAGGATGTCTTCCCTGTAATGCACAGTGTTGAGATTGCCTGCAATGACAACAAGCTCAGTCTGACGATGCTGTGACATACCGCCCCAGACCATGACGGACCCTCCACCTCCAAATCGATCCCGCTCCAGAGTACAGGCCTCGGTGTAACGCTCATTCCTTCGACGAATAACGCAAATTCGACCATCACCCCTGGTGAGGCAAAACCGAGACTCGTCAGTGAAGAGCACTTTTTGCCAGTCCTGTCTGGTCCAGCAACGGTGGGTTTATGCCCATAGGCGATGTTGTTGCCGGTGATGTCTGGTGAGGACCTAACTTACAACAGGCCTACAAGCCCTCAGTCCAGCCTCTCTCAGCCTATTGTGGACAGTCTGAGCACTGATGGAGGGATTGTGTGTTCCTGGTGTAACTCAGGCAGTTGTTGTTGCCATCCTCTACCTGTCCCGCAGGTGTGATGTTCGGATGTACCGATCCTGTGCAGGAGTTGTTACACGTGGTCTGCCACTGCGAGTACGATCAGCTGTCCCTCCTGTCTCCCTGTAGCTCTGTCTTAGGCGTCTCATAGTACTGTTTATTTTTTGACAACTTTTACTTTTACTTTCCTAAAGAAAATAATGTACTTTTTACTCCATTTCCCTGACACCCAAAAGTAATCAGTACATTTTGAACGCTTAGCAGGACAGGAAAATGGTCGAATTCAAGCACTTATCAAGAGAACACGTGGTCATCCCTACTGCCTCTGATCTGACGGACTCACTAAACACAAATGCATAATTTGCTAATTATGTCTGAGTGTTGGAATGTGCCCCTGGATATCTGTACGTTTTTCAAAAAAGAAAATGGTCCCGTCTGCTTAGCTTAATATAAAGGAATTTGAAATTATTTATACTTTTACTTTTGATACTTAAGTATATTTAGACCTAAATACTTTTAGACTTTTCCTCAAGTAGTATTTTACTGGGTGACTTTAACTTTAACTTGAGTAACTTTCTATTAAAGTATATATTAAGGTATCTAAACTCAAAGACACCCAGACACCCAGAGTGACCACCCAGGGAGAGAGAAACCCAGCTAAGCTGAATGACCACCCAGGGGGAGAGAGACCCAGCTAGGCTGAGTGACCAACCAGGGAGAGAGAGACACCCAGCTAGGCTGAGTGACCAACCAGTGAGAGAGAGAGACACCCAGCTAGGCTGAGTGACCACCCAGGGAGAGAGGGAGACCAAGCTAGGCTGAGTGACCACCCAGGGAGAGAGGGAGACCAAGCTAGGCTGAATGACCACCCAGGGAGAGAGGGAGACCAAGCTAGGCTGAGTGACCACCCAGGGAGAGAGGGAGACCAAGCTAGGCTGAGTGACCACCCAGGGAGAGAGGGAGACCACGCTAGGCTGAGTGACCACCCAGGGAGAGAGGGAGACCAAGCTAGGCTGAGTGACCACTCAGGGAGAGAGGGAGACCAAGCTAGGCTGAGTGACCACTCAGGGAGAGAGGGAGACCAAGCTAGGCTGAGTGACCACCCAGGGAGAGAGGGAGACAAAGCTAGGCTGAGTGACCACCTACAACCCACCACCCAGTGACACAGTGATGCTCAGCCTGCTATGTCGCCCTCTGTCTGTGATTAATCATTCTCCACATTAAAAAATACTATAGTATAAATACTACATTTATACGGCCATTACTTTATTATTTACTCTAGTGTTTTATTTATTTTTGACAAAGAAGTGGGGCCTCCTAACCTCTCTGACAATGTATGACCATTTAGAGACACGTATTCTCAGATTACACAATCAAAAGAATTAGAAAACAAACCCGATCTTTGAAAACTCCCATATCTACTGGTGAAATCAAGTGTGCATCACAGCAGCAAATTGTACACTGGTTGCCAAAGACAAGGTCAACACAGTGAAAAAACACCATTGTAAATACAATATTTATGTTATTTATTTTCCCCTTTTTACTTTAACCATTAGTAACATTCGTTACACAATGTAATTGTAATAATATGGAATTTATATTTTTATTATTTTGAAACTTCTTGTGATATGTTGTAAATGTTAATTGTTTATTCCATTAGTTATTATCTACTGTCAACTTGCTTTAGCGCATGTAACATTCCCATGCCAATAAAGCCCCTTGAATTGAAATAAATTGAGAGAGACGAAGAGGAGAGACACGGAGAGACCAGTGAAGAGAGAGACCGAGAGTAGAGAGATGAGTGTGTAAGTAGAGAAAAGAGTGTTGAGTAGGAAGAGAGAGAGTGAAGAGCGTGAGAAGAAGGAGTAGTGATAAGTGACAAGATAGAGACGCAAAGAAAGAGAGAAAGAGAGAAGAGAAAGAAGAGCGATGAGGGTGGTCTGGTTTCAAGCAATCTACAGCGACAACAGCTTCTTTCTCTGCAGAATATTCTCACGGCACCCACACATCATCTCTCACCGCACCCCAACTAATCATCTCTCACGCACTACCACACTAATTCTTACGCACCACCAATCATCTCCTACGCCACCCCACCAATACTGTTCTCATAAACTAGTTGTACGCACCACCACCACACTCAATTCCAACTGGCACGTTATTGCGGGGGGGGCGCGCAAAATAAATACATACACTCAGCGACAGACACCACCACTCTCTTCAAGGACACAAAAAAAAAGTTTTTCTTTAGAAAAGCCCACACATCATCTTACGACACCCCAATCACATCACTTGCTCACGCCATGACCACCAAATCATCTTCCGCCTACAGCAAGCCAATTACTTCCTCAGCACCACCACCCTCCCCGGGGGGGGCCGATTTGCGGCAGTCATATCAACTAAAATAAAAAAGCATACCCAAAAGGATCCCCGTCACCCGCCAAAAAAGCGACGCGGCGGATGCCGTCTGCCGTGCGGCCGAGGGTGGGCGCGTACAGACTAACTCAATGGCGTGCTGGAGGGGGGCACGGGTTTCTCCACTCATCTTCTAATCTAACCTTTTTTTCCCTCTCTCACTAGCAATAATCTCCTCACCGCACAAATCCACACCCCAAATAAAGAAAGGCCCCCCGCTACCCCCCCCCCCCGCCCCACCCCCCCCCACCACACTTAATCCTCTCACCCGCACCCCCCCCCCCCCCCACAACTAATCTCCCTCCCAGCACCCCCCCCTCCGCAAGGCCCCCAGGGAAAAAAAAAACAAAAAAAAAAAAATTACAAAAAAAGGGTTGTTCATAATTCCATTTTCTTTCCTTGCTCCTCCCCCACCCCCAATCCTTCTCTCAGCACTTATCCTCCACCCAGTCATCTCCTAACTGTGCAAGTCCAACCAATACTTCCTACGCACCCACGACCAACCTTCCTCGAGCACGTTCTATTATACAATCATCTTCACGCCACCCAACATAATTCCTCACGCACCCCACACACATCAATTCTCCTCAGCACCACATATCTCCTTTCTCATCTCTAGCCACATATTTCTCTCGAGAGGGGCGAGGCGCGGGAAAACAAAACACCGCAAAAAGCACATAATCTACTCAAAAGCAACAACCACAGACCAAAACAAGCTAATAACCTATCTAGAATACTCAATTACCCTAAAGAAAACAAAAGCAAAAAACAACCAACTGGGCGGGGGAGATAAAAAAGGACCCTCACTCCAACAAAGCACACCAATACCATTCCTCATTCTAAATCCTCTACATCACGCCACACCCCCCACACAATAAATCTCACTAACAGCCAACCCGAGGCCAACTCACATCAAATGCTCTCAACGCCGAGCCAAACCCCCCCCCCACCATTAAGACGCGGGGGGTGATTCGCTCTGTCTATCTTGCGGAGGCGCCCGCCACAAACCCACAAATCATCTACTCTCTAACATCTCATCACACCATACATCCCCATCACACAAAAAAAGGGGTGGGGGGTTTTTTTCATTTTTTTTGGTGGCCATGTTGCGTGGTCGTCACATCACCAATCAACAAACTCTCCGCGCCTCACCCTCAATGCTGGCTGTGGTTGTCAGGTGGGCTGCAACGGGACTCTACACTCACAAAACCCATATACTCACAATTCAGTCCCTCACTCCTAGCCTCATAAAACCACAAGAAACCTATTTCTTAACAAGAAGACTGTAAATACGTATAGAAATAAATCGATATAAAAGTCTATATTAAGGATGACACAGCTAACACTAATGAATAAGAAAAATTAAGTATTGAACTTGCGAAGAAGCTGTGCCAGGGAAAAGAGAGGCCTTGTGGTTTCTATTGTCACAACTATTATAATTAATCCATAGTTATTGTGTGTGGGACAGAGAGAAATGAACATACCAGCCACATCCAACGTATACCAGCTCCTGTCCAGATCTTACTCTTCTCATCAATCTTATTGTTACTGAGAGTATTATGGTGGTTCCTGGGAGGCGCGAGGAGAATATTTAATAGTCATGTGTATATCAAAAAAGCGGTATATAAATAGAGCTTCTAAAAAGTTTATATAGTTGACTTTCATAATAAAAATGTATGAGAGTAAAAAGAAGAGCGAAAGAGAAGAGAGAAGAGAGAGAGAGAGAAGAGAGAGATAGGGGTCTGGTTCAAAGCAATCTAGAGTGCAACTAGGCTCACTTATCTCTGCAGCCAAATCATTTCCTCACGACAAGTTTTTGTTTTTTTTTTTCCCCCCTACTCTCCTCACGCACCTGCGCCACGAGACAAAAATCAAATCTACCTGCCAATAGACAAACAAAAAAACCAATCCAACACAAATAGTGTGCTCGGTGCAACACCCCACCCACCCAACATCAAATACAAAATGCGTATCCACCTACAAAAAAAATTATTCACATATAATTATAATATCTGATTAATTGAGTGTCAGCTTTCCGTAATTACTGACGGATTAATTATTTTCATAGAAACCTGAAGCACATCTATATCTATGAGAGATACTCTGAGATTTAACTATATAATTGGCTCATTCGTACTTCCCCAAAAAGACCATGCTTGAAGAAGCTCTGTAACTTCACTTCCAATTCTATTCGAAACAATATGATATGGTCTGGAAGGGAGAGCAGGGGGAAGTCATATGATGAAGACGGAAGCTAGTATACCACACCATGGTCTGAATCATGGCATCTCCTTGATACCATGCTACCAAACAATAAGAATTCAGTTGAGAGATGCAGGTTGATTGGTTTGTCAGAACACTGTCCTCAATTTATGGCAGGCAGCAACGTAGTGCGCTGCCCAACCCACAGCTCTCTGCGTCCCTCCCCAACAGGACGGGTGGCCTATTTTTCATAGCAGAGGTCTTTGAAATCTTGAATAAGGGTTTCAAATTTGGGGAAATTCACTCTTAATTGTTTTATTATTTTTTACATTTTGTCAGGAATGCAGTCTGTCTCGGTTCTGCTGTGGTGCAGTGGTTGCACGCCTTTCCTCTACATGGAGCCAGGTTTTCTGTGTCTACCCTTCTCAATGGCAAGGCTGCGCTCACTGAGCCTGTAACTTTGTCAAGGGGTTTTTCAAATGGTTAGCCACGGTGAACTTGCTGATTTAGGGCCAGACAGCACTGCTCTTTGCTTTGTGTTTGTCGCTTTGTTTGTTTCCCATAGGTAATGTAGTTTTTGTTTTGACTGCTGTTATAATTTGGTTTATTCTGGATTGGTTGGATGTTCTGGTCCTGAGCTTCAGTGTGTTAGTAGAACAGGTTTGTGAACTCAGCCCCAGGACCAGCTGGATGAGGGGATCCTTTTCTTTGCCTCAGTTCTTGGCATTGCAGGGCTTTGGTATTGATATGAGGGGGGGGGGGGGTCACTGTATTTAGATGTTTCTCAAACATAATTGCTACTTTAAAAAAAAATATTAGTGGATATTGGCTAATTCTGCCTGCATGAATTGTATGTAGTTTTCCTCTGGACATGTAGGAGAACTTACAGAACTCTGGCATGCAGGTTTCTCAATGGGGTGTTTGCTCCATTTGGTGAATCTTGTTTGGCAAGTGGATCCACCTAACGCTGAATAAAGTGCAATTGGTTCAATGAACAAATTCAATTAAGTTTTTAGCCAAATTTATAATAGGTATTTCAATTTGAATTTGTTTTTTAATGCGTAGAATGTGCGTGCTTTTTCAGAAGCATTTCTCCTCAGTTCATATCATTTGCTACTCCAATAAGGTGTTACAAGATGCAGCTTTAGATTTTTAGAAACCTAAGAATAAAATGTGTGTGTGCGTACTCTATATATTTTTATGACCAATGAAGAGAAATAATTGGTACTAATTCCTATGAGATTGGATTTTCTCTGTAAAATCATTATTGTTGTCTTTATATGGGGGTTTAGCTGCGAGGGCAAAAAAAAGGTCTGGCAGTACTGCTTAAGAAACAGGTCCGGCTCTGCATGTAGGCATGTGACCTGATGAGAGGACAGAAGAATAGTAATATGCGAGAAGTAAAGAATTTAACTTCTGAATATTGATGGATATAACACCAGAGGGACTGAAGGATATTTTCTAACAATAAGATTTGGGCAAATTGTGTTTTGTAAATTTGAATGTGATGCAGGGCTCAGATTGCAGGGACGTGGCGAAGGCCCTGGTTTGTAAAAGAGGAAGTATTATTTTTTGCTGATCCAATTGTAATGCTAGCAGTATTAGCCGAAGTATAATATTAGATTTAAATTGTGTTATATGTGTTTGTACACCACTACCCAATTTCAATAACAATTTGTAGAAACAGTCGAGTATGCCAAGATAGAATAAATGCTTTAGGAGATACGAATAAAAAAGCAAAGCAGATATTTGGTATTATTTTGGTGGAACTGTTTATAGTATCAGGCGAGTGTTGTAGGGTAGTAAATAGACAGTCTCATGTTGTTATCAATTAGTCATCGTAAATGTTTATTAAGCGTTAAACTTGTACATTTATGTCGTAAAAACAACCTTCCAGGTTACTTTCACACAAAAGCTTGAAGGGTAGGTCAGGTGAGTTGTTGTTGACTCCTTTGTTTTAAAAGCATTGGGTACTAATGATTGAGTCGTATTCTCTATTTGATGTCAAAATAACCTGACACTAGGATGTTTAAAAGTTGGATTTAATTAATGGATTAGTCCATTATAGCACTATATCTTATCGGCGTTACAATTCATTCCTAAATCATGGTGTAGAACACATTTACATAGTGCATTTCTTAGGGCTGGTGGCAAAGTTATTATCCATGAACCGGTATTTTTGAAATGCATAAATATGCCAATGCAATTATGTCACTTATGAGTTATAACAAGCCAAGATACCACAGGTCCCATTTTTTAGAAATGAGAGGAAGTTCTTATAGAAAAAAAAGTCGGTCAGTAAAGGGGGATCCTGCATTCCTTTCCCCAAAAGCTTGTTACTTAATCATTAAAATGAATCTTGTCGTTTTCAAATTAAACGGTGTTATGTTAAAAGGGTGTACCCATAGAATCACCATTGTATCCAATTACCTCTGGAGATTTTTTTAATAGGACCAAATCTTTGTTTCATGGACGTCAAAGTGGGTGCTGTACTGCTTATACTTGTTTTGAGATTGCGGAGTCACATTTAGACGTATAAAGCTCCCAGATATGAAAAGGTGTTAAAATTCACCACTTATAATTGGGTGTTTGTGCTTTTTGGTTGATAGTGGCACATTTTTTCCTTTATCAATTTTACATCCTTGCATTCAACCAACGTTGTCATCTGTGGTCTTTTTTGTTAAGTTTAATTATCTTTCAGTTTTTGTGCTTCTTTTTGCCATTTGCCTGAATATATAAGTTTGATGTTTTTCACTGCTAGAATGATGCTTCTTTTACTGTGAGTGAATGTGCGTATCCGAACGTTATCTAAGAGTGTTTGGATATTTTGGTTACAGGTTGCTTTCTGGTATTTCCTTCTGTGCTGTTTTAGCCCATCTGTATGGGTGTGAATGTGTGGTTGTTTGTCCGGATGTCTGTTCTTTTGAGGAACAAACGTAATTTGGCTGTGATACAGACAGAGGTGTTAGTAGGGGCTTGACAGTGAATGAGCTGAGAGAGAAAGGGTCAATGTCTGTAAACATATAGTCTAACTGTGATGTGGCAAGATGTGGAGAAAATAGGTGATAAAGGCAGTTAGAAACAGTATGGCCTGTAAAAATAAAGCTGTCCCTACGTGTGGTCGTTAGATAAAGTAGACTCTCTCTCTCTTCATCATACTAAAAATGATTCTCATACTCAATTCAATCTTTCTCATCATCATCATCTCTCTCTCTCATCTCAATCTACTCATACATAATCGATCAATTCTACTCTCACGTCTCATATCATATCTCTCTCTATAAATAATTAGAATAATTAAGAAAAATTACAAACATTGTAAAATAGGAAAAACATAATAACTTAATAACAGGAATAATTAACCAACATTGGAACAATTAAGTACATCTGAATTCTCATCATCTATCATCTCATACTCTCTTCTATAAATCTCTATCTTCTCTCCTCTTACAAATATCAATCTCGAATCTCTAAGCGCTACAAATATATCATCTCTACATTCTCCTCTACTCATCTCAATAATCTCATACCTATTCGATCCTCCTCTCTCAATGTCCTATTCTCTCTTTTCACAACCAATTATTGATATGGGTAGAATGTATTTGAAATCTGAGGTCGTCAACTTCAAAATTTCTTGTCTGTCTGTGGCAATAGAGCAGATGCCATGCAGTAGCATCATGTTAGATTCAAAGTAAATGTAAGTCCGGACATAACTGTAGAAAAGGGAAACCGTCGACTGTTGCAAGACGACAGCCAGGTTCATTTCTCAGAAAACTTTGAGGAGGTCTAATTATTTGAGTGTCTGCCTTTACCAGAATGAGTGGAAAAGAATTAGAAGCGTAAAGTGCTTGTTTGTTGTGAAAAAGAGACTTTCGCGCTTTACAGACAGATCACCACAGTTATGTAAATGTCTCTCTCCCTTCATTCTCTCTCTGCAGCAACGTGTTCACCCATAGGCATACAGCCTTCGATCTTTCTATTCTGACAGTGAGCCAGTAATCAGACAAAGGAAACCTACTAGAACAACACAGATAAAAAAACCATCAAGCAAACAAGGATGTGAAGGGAAATGAAAAAATGATAAAAACAGAACATATACCCTCATAATTGACAATCAACATAATTTAGAAACAAAAGACTGAAATTCATTGTAGATTATTAGAGGCGCATTGAGTTTTCCTGACCACATGACCTCGTCCAGCGAACAAAACAAATCGTGTTAAAGTCATATAATGTGAGTCGAGAGTTATATTACCTTGGTCTGGATCACAAAAGCTACACATGGTCTGGGCATTGAAATGATAGTAATTAGGGTGGGAAGACCACACTATGCAAAAATATAACTAAAAGATATTACTATCAAAATAGAATATACACGTTTAATCACTATACAATATCTGTAGTGAAGTCACTCTCGAGTGGCGAGCGGCCTTTAATAAGGCACTGCGATTAAGTGCTATGTCATAACAGCCGCAAGGTTCGACTTTTCTGGGCTGTGTCAGAGCGGGCAATGAGCGCGGGGGAGGCACTCCGAAGGTGGAGGCACACTTTGGACCCAGAGTCGTCGTGTGGTAAGGGGATCGGTTTTGGCGCGAAGAGATTATCCTTCCATCTAGAGGCTCAAAGGGGAAAAAAAAAAGGAAAAAGGGGGGGGGGGGGGTTTTTTTACCACCACACAAAAAGGGGGGGGGGGGAAGGAACCCCACCCCCCCCCCCAAAACCCCCTTGGGTTTTTTTGGGGGGCCCCCCCCCCAATTCCCCCCCGGAAATGGGGATTAAACCCCCCGGGGGGAAACAAAAAAAGGGGGGCCCCAACAGGCCTCCCCCCCCCCCAAGGAAAAAAAAAAAACATTATCAACATGCGACCCCGTTGGCCTGTTCGGAACCTGTTTCGGCCACCTCATGCCCAGCTGAACTTCCAGGTTCACAAGCTTGGCACGCGTGTCCTCCTCTCTGAACACTCTTCGGTGTGGTGGCTCTCAGGGTTAAGCGGCGCAGCGTGTTAAGAGGAGTGCGGCTTGTGGCAGGGTTGTGTTTAGAGGACGATAGCTCTCGGACCTTCACTCTACTACAACTACTCAGTAATCTGTGTGTGTAGTACTTTTAACTATAAAAATAGTTGCAGTGTATGTAGAAATAATCTAAGTAACACTAGTATCATGCTGGAAGAAAAATAAACTGTAGTAACACTAGTGCCATTCTTGTCTCTAAAAACACAAAATGTTTCACTTAAACACTACCTCGTAACTATATGGTTATAGGGCTTCTGTTTTGGAATGTAGGGATAGCTACGTTGTAAAGGGGCACACGCTGACCTCAGAGATCCTTTTTATGTCTTCTACTTTTGGTTGGTCCGGGTCGGGCCCCCCCCTGACGTTTTTGGGATCGGCGCATCCCTCACCTATAGTGACTGGTGGTTCTCATGTTTGATCTATCAGATATTTGGTATTTAAATATGTGATTTTGGAGCTGGTGGATGGGTTCCGATCAGCGGACGTTGTCTATCCGATTGTCTCTGATCTGAGCATCATACTTAGGATAGCCCCACCTCGTTCTTCCCACACCATCGACAACCACCGCTTTCTGTAAATGAGACCAATACACCGTATATAGTTAGCAAGAGGGCAAGTTGTCATGCCTGACCAAACTGGTCACCTAAGTATGATCTCTCCCATCAGAGACACACAACCGATCACGACCAGATGCTCTGGCATTGAGGAAATAACAGGCAAACACATAGAAATAAC
>NW_019943835.1:53802-69241 GCF_002910315.2 Salvelinus sp. IW2-2015
GGGCTTTTTCATTGAGGAAACCTACTGCGAGAGTGCTAAACAGAGCCACATTTTATAAACCTGTAAGTAACGTGCGACTGGGTCTGAAACAGATATGATGTTCTATAACCTGTTAGGTACGCTAGGACTGGGCGTCTGACACAGATAGCATGTTCTATAACACTGTAGGTTACTCAGGACTGGGGTCCTGAAACAGATAGATTGTTTCTATTAACTGTAGGTAACGTAGGGACTGGGGTCCTGAAACACAGTATTGTTCTATTAACCTGTAGATACGTAGACGGGGTCTGAACAAGATAGATGTTTATACCTGTGAGGTTACGTAAAGAGCTGGGGTCTTGAACAGATAGATGTTTCATAACTGTGGTACGTAGGAACTGGGGCTGAGACAGCATAAGAGTGTTTTCTGATAACCTGTCTGTAAGGTACGTCAGGACTGGGTTGACACCAGATAGATGTTTACTAACCTGTAGGCTACGTAGGACTGGTCTGAAAGCAGTAGATGTTCCTATAAACCTAGGTAGGTAAGCGGGGCTGCAACAAGAATGTTACTTACTGTAGGTACGTAGGACTGGGTCTAACACGATAGATGTTCTATAACCTGTAGGTACGTAGGACTGGGGTCTGAACAGATAGATGTTCATAAACCTGTAGGTACGTAGGACTGGGGTCTGAACAGATAGATGTTCTATAACCTGTAGTGTCGTAGGACTGGGGTCGTAACAGATAGATGTTCTATAACTGTAGGACGTAGGACTGGGTCTGAACAGATAGATGTTCTAATAACCTTAGGTACGTAGGACTGGGTCTGAACAGATAGATGTTCTATATACACCGGTAGTACGTAGGACTGGGGTCTGAACAGATAGAATCGTTTATCAGTAACCTGTAGGAGGTTACTTAGACTAGGTACTGAACAGATAGATGTTCTATAACCCTGTGGTACGTCAATGGTATAACAGATATTTCTTATCGGTAGTAGATTGGGGCTGAACAGATAGATGTAACAGAGCTTGCTAGGGTTAATACTGAACCTCATTATTGGTAGTATGTAGGATTTCATTTATGTGCACAATTTATTTGCGGGAGGCAAGGCACGAGTATATTGTAACGAACGTGTCTGGGAGGAGACACGGAGGACCAATGGTGCCAGTGTGGTAAGGAGGTATTCATGGCAATGACAGTTGTGCTTTAAATTACAATATGACACAATACAAAACAACAAAACACGATAAACACAAACCGTTTTTTCGAAAGGTGCAGACATACAACAACAGAAAACTAACTCACCCACAAACCACAGTGTGGGAACTGGCTACCTAAGTATGCATTCTCAATCACTCAGAGAAACGCACTTGACAGCTGCCTCTGACATTGGGAACCATATCGGCCAAACACCATAGACATCTACAACATACGAACTTAGAAAACAGACACTGAATGCCCACCCCCAACTCACCCGCCCCTGCCCCGACCCACCCCCAAAATAGAAGACCATAACAAGGATCTCTAAGGTCCCAGGGCGTGAACACTTATGCTGAGTTTAAGTCATTAAATCAAACAACGCACCAAGGTTCACGTTTGAAAACACGCTATTTGCATATTCTTGTGAGTGAAGCGCATTTCATACAGACTTAAGAAGGAATGATACTGGTTTTATCAGATTGTTATGTATACAATGATTTCATACAATTAACAAGATCAAAACAAATTTAAATTGTATATTGCCTTATCAGCTGCTGAAATTGCTTACTATCTTACACACTAGCCATATAACTCAACTAATGCAGCTTAGAAAGAATACCGTCCCAAATGTTTATTAAACGTAAGCCTAGAAGATCTACCGTGGACAAACAAAATAATTTAGAGCTAGGCGTAAATACACAATTAGGGGCAGGCTAGAATATCAGGAGGTAACCTATGTTCAAGAATGCAATGTGTCAATTGTGCGACAGCGGCAGCCTCGCACCCAGTTGCCGCCCGGTGAGCTGTACGTTTGCAGGTTTATGTACATGCAGGTAGGGTTATGGTAAAAGTGGACTATGCAATAGCCATGACAACAGATGAGTAGCCAGCAGTGGTGAGGGAGGTTGCAAATAGTACCTGGGTAGCCTCATTTGAATTAGACTGTTTCAGGAGTCTTATGCGCTTGGGGGTAAATCTGTTTTAGAGGAAGGCCTCTTGGTGCGGACCTAGACTCTGGTGCAATGGGGCCAGTAACCGGTGCCGTTGCAGTATGGAGAAGAGAACAGATCTAATGTAACTAGGGTGGCTTGGATGTCTTGACAATTTTTAGGAAGCCTTCCTCTGACACTGCCTTAGGTATAATGGGAGTCAGTGGATGGTCAGGAAGCTACTTGGCCCCGTGTGATGGTCATGAGACTGAACGCTGTATGCACTCACCCACTCTGTAGTGCGCCTTCTTTGCGCGGTCCAGAGGCCTGCGCAGTCTGCCATACCAGGTCCAGTGATTCGCCAACCCATCAGAATGCTCCTCCGACTGGTGCCGCTGTTAACAAACCTATATCATTGAGGATCTGAGGACCAGCTATGCGCAAACTCTTTTCAGTCTCCTGGGTCAGAGATAGGTTTATTATGGTCAAATCCCTTTTCACGACATGTCATTTATATGTGTGCTTGAAGCCCATGTTAGGTATTGTTGGTGAATGTGGAACCGAGCCCAGTAGAAACTTGAAGCTCATCAACCTGCTAGCCACTACAGTGGCGCCAGTCGAATGGACGAATTGGTGGTAGTGTTGCCATCGGTCGCTGCACATTTCTGTAGTTCCACAATCGATGTCCTTTGAACTTGATACAGCATGAGGGAGGAGGTTGTTGCTCCTTATAGCAACACGAACACAGCGTCGAGGGTCTAGCTGGATCCGGCTCCTCTCTCGCTAGTAGGCTAGTGCTTGCTCATTCGTTGCCGGTAGAATCCACACGGCCTATCTCACTGTTTGTTGTCATCGCCAAACTTAATGATCGGTTCGTGCTGCAGTTGGTGACCTTGCTCGTGCAGCTCATTGAGTGGAAAAACAGGGAGTTCAGGTACGGGTGACAACTTGGCACGCACAGTCTCTCCTCTTGAGGGGCGCCGCTGTGTTGCACGGATCATATTTTGGTGGACTGTGTATCGTTAGACCTTTTTTCACTTCTTACACCACCTGGGGGCATGGCGCCGTCAAGGAAGTCTATGGTTCCAGATCTGCCAGAAGGGAGTCTGTTCTACTCTCTGGGTTCCATTCAGCTTAAGTGAGCGGCATACTAATGGTGTTGGAATTGCTGAGCGTGTAGTCATGAATGGCATTCTCACATAGGTGTTTATTGCTCTTTTTATTGTCAGGTGGGAAGGCAGTGGTGGAGTGCATAGAGGATATCGATCATCTGTGGACTTCTGTACGTTGGTCGTAAGCGGATTCTTGCTAATAGGAGTGTGTTAGGGTGTTTCTGGATACATTGGTGTTTGATCGTGAGACATGACCAGCTCTTTCCAACTATTCGTTTTCAGAATGGGCAACTGTAAGAATGTGAGTGCTAGCCGGGTAGTAGTTTTATTTTAGGACAGCGTAATCCTTATTTTTTCTTGGGTCCGGGACTTGGTGGTCTGCTTGAACATGTTGTATATGATCAGGTACTCCAGACAGGGAGAAGGTTGTAAAATGTCAGATGAAGACACTTTTGCCGCAGTCTGGTGCAAGTCCTCGCCCCTCCCGCATCGGCTCTCGGTAGTTCATCGTCGCTCGTGTAAATCACCGTCTGGCCCAGCCAGAACCTTGTGAATATTGACCTGTTTTAAGCGTCTATTCTACACATCAGACTGAGGAAGCCAGCGTGATCACACCAGTCATCCCGCGAACACTGAATGCATGTTCAGTGTTACTTGCCTCGAGCCGTAGCATTCAGTAGTTTATTTACACTCATCTGGTATGCTTCGTGTCACTCGGCAGCTACTCGGCACTCGTGCTTCATTCCATTTGAATAAGATCTGTACATAAGCCTTCAATGCCCTGCATCTACATCCCGTAATCGAGCGTGGAGCAGTGTGTTCGGCGTCCTGTTTGAAGTATGATTCGATAACTTTTCAGTCCATATGTGACGTTCTCATGCCTGATTTGATGTATTTCGTCGGAACGGCGGTCATCGTGCGCGGATTTGCGGTCTTTCTAAGCTCTCTGCATACCAGCGGGTTAAGAGCCCGTTCCTTGAAAGCCGAGCTAGGCACTCTATCCTCGTTTTATGTGCTTAGTGAGAATTCGTTACCTGACAATCCATTTGGCTTCTTGGTTGTGGGGTACGTATATGCTTACAATGTCACATTTGGGGTAAAACGACGTCTCTTGATGCTCTATTGATGAAAGTCCAAATTGAGCTGATTGGTGTCTCCGGTCAATTGTCTCATTGTAAGCACTACCCCAGAAAGATTATTCCAGTCTGTGCTAACGCAACACAGTCCCCACTGTGTTTTAGTCATCTGCTTCATTCTCGATAGCCCTTAACCTTTTAATAATTATCCTTAGTCACTTTGATAGCTTTCTGCACTGGTCAGAGCTATGGTGCAGATTTTGCTCAATATTAGCAGGGCGAGGGAGAGCCTTTATATATCGCTCTGCTCTAGTGGGTGGAGAGTAAAGGTGGTCTAGAATTTTTTTTCCATTCTGTATGCACATTTAACCACTGCGGATGAGAAATTCAGTAAAGCTGATTTAAGAGTTTCCCTGCATCTAAGTCCCCCCGCCACGTAGGCAGCGTTGCCTCTGATGAGTGGTTTTTCCCTGCTCTGTACTTATGGGGGAATTGAAGGTGCGGTTTTGAGTGCCCACCTCGCTCAATGTTGGTGGTATGTGAGTACAGCTACGAAGAATACAGATGAAACCCATCTTCTAAGGTAGAATAGTGGTGGTCTACTTACGCCTTTCATACATGACGAATATGACCCGTACCTCCAGAGCGAGGCAAAACCTTCTGACGACTTCTCCTTAGATATCTATCGCACCCAGCCCCCGTGCTTGTCTTTCCTGTCAAATGCATATCGCTGCCGCCCTGCGCCGTGTCTTACTAAGAGGCTCCTGCTTTCGTGCTTCGCTTGTTGCCGGTTATAGAGGTGTAGTATAACCCGCCAGCTGTCAATGTTTATTAATGTCGTTCGTCGCAGTACTTCCACGACTCGGTGAAGCATAAAGTATATTTACAGGTTTTTAATGTCCGGTTGGTAGGCACATACGATGCTTTTTCAAGTTCGTCCGGCATTTATTTTTCTCAGCCGGATCATTCCAACGTTTAGCTTAGCAGAGATCGGAAGGCCAAGGGAGATTAAGCCCACCCGTCATTCTCTTCGCCTTGAATCCCTTTGCCACAGGCCACTTCTTGATCTTTTGCCTTGAATCTCCAGCTTTCCTTCTCCTAGGCTGAATCACGGGGCATTGGGGCATGGCGGTTGTGTCTGCTAGTAATATTGCCACTCGCATCTCTCATTGATGATTGCCATAGAACTCCTCGTCCCTGATCATTGTCTGAATGATGCAATTTGGGTGAATTAATCCCAGTTCTGATGTTCACCAGTAGCGCTATCGGTCATAAGAGATCGCGTAGCAGCAACATTATGGCTACACAAACAAGTCTGTAACAAACAATGCGAAAAAAACTATCAAAAATAGCAGTGACTATGGTTGAGAGCCGATAAGACACGGCACTGCCCAACCCCCTGGGCCTCCTTAGGCAAGCTTATGAATTGGTTTACTTTTAGCAGTCTGGCCCTTTCTCTGGATATTCAACTGGGCAATACTGGCCTATTGTCTAACCTAAACAGGTTCAGATTCGTGAAACAGTTAAATTAAGCGATGTCATATTTAGGTCCCAACGGTAAGAGAGGAATAATTAGATTTGATTTGACACCCGTTATTGTGTCAACTCAGGAGATAGGGCTCGTAGGGGTAATTAGCTCTCGATTTAATGACTCCAGAAAAGGATTCGGGCCGCCGCGCTCTCCTCCTCACAAACTGCAAATATGTGGTTTTTTTCTCTCTACTTTTGTTTTAAATAAAAGAAGAGATTTAGTAATGGATCTTATGTCTTTAAAGGATGCCACATTTAGTACCTCTGAACGATAGACTGTCGGTGTTGCTCGGTGAGTTCTGAAAGCGATCCAATGAATAGTCCATAATATAAATCTACCGGCTCTATGCTTATTAGTCTGTCAGTACTCGCCCCACCGCCTACGCTTTCAGGGTGACATTTCTCCCGTCGGTAGTCACGAATCTTGGATCAGCTTTCCTATCCCCCAAAACCTACCATTGTGGGGGAAAATGGAAAACTGACGCGCAAGATCGACGCCGTCTAGGCGTTACTTTCACCTGTTTACATCACTCTCCAAGTGTGGGATCACTCCCCAGTCTTGTAGTTGTACAGACTGCCCTTGCTGTCTGTTTTTGTTTTACCTCAAGAGATCTTGCATGTCTACCAGTTGCAAGGATGTGGTTGCCACGAACCTCCTCCACCATAGCACATCTCACCCCACACCTTCACCAACAGCACAAACATATTGAAGTGGATGAAGTACGACAATGAAGAATATAACAGCATAACACAATGTAACAGATACAGTGACCACGCACTCAAAAGTTTGGAGGGAGTTATTTATTTTTACTTTATTTTGTTAACGTTCATTTCTCGTACCATGTGGTGACACTCGTATGACAATAACACATTGGAATATGTAGTAACACTACAAAACGTTGAAACGAAATCAGATATAATTTTATATATTTCAAAAAGTAAATTTTATATTCTTACAAAGCTAGTCATCACTTTTGAGGCCTTGATATAACAAGCTTTTATCACACTCTTTGAATTCTCTCACCAGGCTTCGCGAGGTTAAGATCACCTAGGAAGGTGCATATTCAATGTAACCAAGCGTCGTGCCAATCAATTGATGCCACAGTCAGGTTTGTGTTGTGACGAAAGCGCAGGGGCTTTGGTAATCACACGACAGACCTAGCCCCTAATTTTGTAAAATGACCAAGTCCATAATCTTATGGCACAGACAACCAGCCTCAATCCAAGCAAAGACGAACACTAACCCCAAGCTCCATAATATAAACCTCCTTACAGCACGTGAAGGTCAGTCACATTCGGAAAGATTCTCAGAAACTCTCTGAAAGTATTCTCAAGCGCAGTTGCAAAAATCAAATCAAGGAGAGACTAGTGATGAAACTGGCGCTCTCATGAAGGACCGCCAAGGAAATGGAGACCCAGACTTACTTACCTTTGTTGCAGAGGATAAGTTAGTTCAGACGTTACCCTAGCCTCAGAAATTGCAAGCCCAAAGTAAATGCTTCACGAGGTTCAAAGTTTCAACCAGTAACACAATCTCAACATACAACTGATTCCAGTTGAGTCTATAGAAGATTTGCGTGTAATAGCAGGGCTTCATGGTCGAATTCGCTTGCAAAGAAACATTACTAAAGGACCACGCTAAACTAGAAAGGACTTGCTTCGGGCCAGAACCGCCCCGAGCACATGGACATTCAGATCCGGTCGTAGGAATCTGTCCCTTTGGTAACATGATGAGTACAAATTTGAGATTTTTGGCTTCCACACGCGGCGAGTGTCTTTGTGACGTACGACGGATGGGTAGGGTGAGACCGGAAGTGAGTACTCCTGTATGTCTGTTTTACCCCTACTCGTGAAAGATCTGATCCGAGGAGTTAGTCGTGCGGCTGATCGTGGGAGGTGCTTTGAATAGTGAACTGTCTGGCTTAGATTTTCAATTAAATCAGAATGTCCAGGCAGCAACGTTATTAGAACTCAGTCTAGCACTTGAGCTCATCAGCAAGACAAAACGCATTCTGCAGCGATACATCTATCTGGTTTCGCCATCCACATCTGTTATTTGTGCTTTAGTCTGGAACTACTGCTCAATTCTGTTTATTTCAACAGGTACAATGACCCAACAGCACCATACAAAACAAGGACAACATAGAACACCAGACATAGAATGCCCACCCAAACTCACGCCCTGACCAACCAAAATAAAGACATAAAAAGGATCTCTACGGTCAGGGTGTGACAATATGGTAATTAAATACAGTAGTATAACTATAGTTACYAGTGTAGTGTTTTTTGTGAACTTTTGTGTTTTTATGGACATTATTGCACTATTTACTACAGTTKTTTTTCTCCAGATAATACTGTAGTGTTTACTAGATTATTCTACAGTACACTGCAACATTTTATAGTAAGTACTACACACGATTCAGGGATACTATAGTTTGTAGTAGAGGTGAAGGTCGAGAGCCATGTGTCCTCTGAAACACAACCCTGCCAAGCCGCACTGCCTCTTAACACGCTGCCCGCTTAACCCTGAAGCCAGCCACACCAATGTGTCAGAGGAAACACCGTCCAGCTGGAGACCGAAGTCAGCTTGCAGGTGCCCAGTCCAACACAAGGAGTCGCATGAGCGCGATGTGACAAGGAAATCCCGGGCCGGCCAAACCGTCCCCTACCCCGGACGACGCTGGGCCAAATGTGCTCCACCTCATGGGTCTCCCGGTCATGGCCGGCTGTGACACAGCCTGAGATCGAACCTGGGGCTGTATGACAAGCACTTAATCGCAGTGCCTTAGGCCGCTGCGCCACTCGGGAGTGCTTCACTACAGAATTGTATAGTGATTACTGTAGTATTCTATTTGATAGTAAACTGTAGTATATTTTCATGTGGGTCTGTCCACCTAATTACATCAGTTTCAATGCCAAGACCAGGAGCTTTTGTGATCCGACCAGGAAAAACTCTCGACTCAAGTTATAGACTTTAACACGAGTTTGTTTATGTTTCCTGGTCAGGTCATGTGGTCAGGAAAACTCATGGCCTCTAATAATTACAATGATTTCAGTCTTTGTTCTAGAATTGTGATGTCTAATTATGAGGGAGAGATGCCTTTATTCATTTCATTTCCCTTCACATTCCTTGTTTTGCTTGTGTTTTTTTTATCTGTGTGTGCTAGGAGGTTTCCTTTGTCTGATTACTGGGCACGGTCAGATAGAAAGATCAAGGCCTGATGCCATGGAGTGTAACACTGCTGCAGAGAGAGAGAGGGAGAGAGAACATTTAACTGGGTGACTGTCTGTAAGCCAAATCTCTTTTCTGACAACAACACAAGGCACTTTAGCTTGTCTAATGTCTTTTCCACTCATTCTGGTAAAGGGCAGAACTCAAAAATAGACTCCTCAAAGTTTCTGAAATGAACCTGGCTGTGCTCTGCAACAGACGACGGTTCCCTTTCTACAGTATGCCGGACTACATATACTCTGAACAACAGAGCTACTGCCATGGCTACTGTCATGCCACAGACAGACAAGAAATTGAAGTTGAGAGCTCAGATCAAATAATTTACCTGATCATATGTGTGTGTGAAAGAGAGAGATAGACGAGAGAGAGAGAGAGAGAGAGAGAGAGAGAGAGAGAGAGGAGAGAGAGAGAGAGAGAGAGAGAGGAGAGAGGAGAGAGAGAGAGGAGAGAGAGAGAGGACAAGATGCTTATTGTTCAATAGTGTGGTTTATTTTTATTCCTGGTTATTGTGTTAATTGTTTTCTCATATTGACATGTGATTCTTATTTATTATATTAAGGGAAGTAAGGGATTAGAGAGAGATGAGAGGAGAGAGAGAGAGAGAGAGAGAGAGAGAGAGAGAGAGAGAGAGAGAGTCTACTTGATCTAACGACCACACGAGGGGACAGCTTTATTACAGGCCATACTGTTTCTAACTGCCTTAATCACCTATTGCTCACATCTTGGCCACAGCACAGTAGACTATATGTTTACAGACATTGACCCTTTCTCTCTCAGCTCATTCACTGTCAAGCCACTAACACCTCTGTCTGATCACAGCCAAATTACGTTGTTCCTCAAAAGAACAGACATGGAAACAACCACACATTCACAGCCCATACAGATGGGCTTAAAACAGCACAGAAGAATACCAGAAAGCAACCTGTAACCAAAATATCCAAACACTCTTAGATAACGTTCTGGATACCACATTCACTCACAGTAAAGAAGGCATCATTCTAGCAGTGAAAAACATCAACTATATATTCAGGCAAATGGCAAAAGAAGCACAACTGAAATTGATAATTAAACTAAACAAAAAAGACCACAGATGACAACTGGTTTGATGCAGATTGTAAAATTATAAGGAAAAAAATGTGTCCACTATCCAACCAAAAGCACAGACACCCAAATAATGGTGAATTACACCTTCATTACTGMGAGGCTTTAATACTCTATAAATGTACACTCAGAACCAAAAAAGCACAGTATAACAGTAAGCAGCTGACACTAATTGAAGCGTCCATAAACACAAACAACTTCTGGCAAAATTGGAAAGAAAAAAAATCTACACAAGAGGAATTAGCGATACAAAATGGTGACATATGGACAACCCATTTTAAAACACTCTACAACACCGTTCAAATTGACACAAACGCAGAACAACGCCAAATTCATGTGAAGTTGAATGGATTAGAAAAAGCTATAAAGGACAATCAAAATCCATTGGACTCCCCAAGTTGAGTAGAAAACTAATTGGATTTACACCAAAACATCGCACGACTGATCATATTTACACCCTACACACCCTGATAGATAAACATGTCCACCAAAATAATACCAAAATATGCGCTTGCTTTATCGACTTCCAAAAAGCATTTGATTCTATTTGGCATACAGGACTGTTCTACAAAGTTATTGAAAGTGGTGTAGGGGGTAAAACATATAACATAATTAAATCAATGTATACTGGCAATACGTGCAGCATTACAATTGGAAAGAAAAAATAATAATTCTTTAACCAGGGCKTTCGCCAGGTTTGCAATCTGAGCCCTGCACACTTCAAGATTTACATAAACAAATTTGCCACTATTCTAGAAAAATCCTCAGCCCCTGMTGTTAGTATCCACAATTCAGAAGTTAAATGCCTACTCTTCGCAGATTACCTATTTCTGCTGTCACCCACAGCACATGGCCTACAGCAGYGCCTGGACCTGCTAGAGCAGTACTGCCAGACCTMGGCCCTGGCAGTAAACCCCAAAAAGACTAAAATAATGATTTTACAGAGAAAATCCAGATCTCAGGGAATTAGACCAAAGTTCTCAATTGGTCAAAAATATATAGAGTACTGCACACACTACAATTACTTAGGTTTAAAAATAAGCTCAACTGGACACCTTAATGAGGCAGTGAATGAACTGAGAGAGAAAGCTCGAGAGAAAGCACGCAGGGCATTCTACGCCATTAAAAAACAAATTCAAATTGAAATACCTATTAAAATTTGGCTAAAACTAATTGAATTTGTCATTGAACCAATTGCACTTTATGGCAGCGAGGTGTGGAGTCCACTTGCCAAACAAGATTTCACCAAATGGGACAAACACCCATTGAAAACCTGCACTGCAGAGTATTGTAAGATGTTCCTACATGTCAGAGGAAACTACATACAAATGCATGCAGGGCGAAATTAGGACCATTATACACTATATTTTTTTATTTTATTAAAGAGAAATATTATGATTTATTGAGAAACATACTAAAGACAGTGACCAGACCACCCCCCTCAATATATAAATACAAGCTGCAAATGCCAAGCACACTGAGCAAAAGAAAAAAGAGTCACCTCATGTCAGACTAGGTCTGGGGGCTGAGTTCACAACCTGGTTTACTGAACAGCACGCTGAAGCTCTCAGGACAGACATCACAATAGATAAACCAAATTATAACACAAGTCAAAACAAAACTACATTACCTATTTGGGAAACACAAGCAAAATCACAGCAAAAGCACGTGCTGTCTGGGCCTAATGACAGTTTCACGTGGCTAACTTATTCTGGGAAAAACCTGAAACAGATACCAGGCTCAGTCGACAGCCACAGCCTTGCCATTGAGAAGGGTTAGACAGCAGTGGAAACTGGCTCATGTAGAGGAAAGGCTGTGGCAACCACTGCACTGCATAGCAGTTCACCCCCATCCACAACCCCCGCTTACACGAGACAGATGCTGTCATTTCTGACAAAATGTAAAAAAATATAAAACAATATAGAAGAGTGGGTAATTTCCCCAAATTGAAACCTTACTTCAAGATCTCAAACGAACTCCTCTCGATGAACAACTAGGCGACACACCGTCTCTGTTGCGGGAAGGACGAGAGAGCTGTGGGTTGGCAGCCGCTAACGTTGCTGCCTGTCATAATTTTTGGGGCATGGGGAAGTGTCTGACAAACAATCAACTGCATGTTCCTCAATTAATGTGCTTATTGTTTGGTATGCATGGTATCGAAGGATTTGCGCATGATCAGACATGTTGATTGTGGTATATCATAGCTTTCTTCTCATTATATGGATCTGTCCTGCTTCTCTCCAGAACCAGGAGTCATGTTGGAATAAAATTGAAAGTGAAGATACAGTAGCTCTCTCAAGCATGTCTTTATTGGGGAAGTAACTGAGCAACTTATGAGATGTTAATCTTAGAGTATCTCTCAGATAATAAGAGTAGGTTGATCAGAGAAAATTAATCCTGCAGACACCGCGGAAATGCTTTGAACATTATCTATGGCATGATTATATACTTTAATGATATTTTTTTTGTAAGGGTTGTACATTTTATGATGATTGAATGTGGTGGGGGGGTGGCGTGAGGAGATTCGATGTGGGTGTGGGGGGAGTGGCGTAGAGGAGAGTGATGTGGTGTTGGGCGTGGCGTGAGGAGATTTTGATGTGGTGGGGTGGTGGCGTGATGGAAGAGTGATGTGGCTTTTCAGAGAATAGTGAGCCTGTTGGCATCATGTTAGATTGCTTGAAAACCAGACAAACTCTCTCTCTCTTCTCTCATTCTTTTCTATTTCTTTGCTCTCTTACTCTCATACATTTTAATGTTATGGAAAAGTCACAAATTATAAATTATTAGAAGCATATTTAAACTTGAATACTACAACTAGTATTATTATTTTTTCCTGCTTGATCTAGGATAATCTTTCAGTATAACAGTAGTGTATAAAAGTAGTTCATACAACTGTATAGCGTTGATGGTTCTTATATGTCATGTTCTGGTTACCAGATGAATATTGATATTTAAGTTGTGACATGAGAGGCTCTTTCCCAGGTCACAAGTAGACAAGTTAAAATGTATTCATTATTTCAGCATTGTGCATCTGAAATAAGAATATATCTATTTACAGTAATTACAGGCTTCTGTGAGAAGAGAGGGAGGGCTGGAGGAGTGGAGGGAGTGATGGATAGGAGGAGATTGGGGTGAGGGGAGAGGGGTGAGGGAGTGAGGATAAGTCAGATTGGGGTGAGGGGAGAGGGGTCGGAGTGAGATTATTCAGCAGATTGGGTGATGTGGATAGAGGGGTGAGAGATGTGAGGAGGAGGATGATTGTATGTGGTGAGGGGGGGGTGGCGTGAGGAGAGTGAGGACCAGAGGAGAATTTGATTGTGGTGGGGGGTGGAGTGGGAGATCTGATGTGGTGGGTGCGGGGTGGCCGGTGAGGAGATTGATGTGGTGGGGGGTGGTGGCCGTGAGAGAGAGATTGATGTGGGGGGGGCGTGGAAGTGAGGAGAGGATTGGTGGGGGGGTGGCGTGAGGAAGATGAATGTTGGTAGGGGGTGGCCGTGAGGAGATTGATGTGGTGGGGGGGGTGGGCGTGAGGTTGAGACAGAATTGATATGTGGTGGGGGGGTGGCGTGAGGAGATTGTGCTTGGTGGGGGGGGTGGCGTGAGGAGATTGGATGTGGTGGGGGGGGTGGCCCGTGAGGAGAGTGATGTGGTGGGGGGGTGCGCGTGAGGAGAATGGTGGGGGTAATTGATGTGGTGGGTGGCGTGGGTGTATGTGTGGGGGGCGTGAGGAGAGTGTGTGGTGGGGGGTGGCGTAGGAGATTGGATGTGGTGGGGGGGTGGCGTGGGAGATTGATGTGGTTGGGGGTGTGGCTGTGAGGAAGATTGATGTGGTGGGGGGGTGGCGTGAGGGATGGATGTGGTGGTGGGGGGGTGGCGTGAGGAGATGTGATGTGGTGGGGGGAGGGTGGCGTGAGTGAGATTGATGTGGTGGGGGGGTGCGTGAGGAGATTTGATGTGGTGGGGGGTGGCGTGAGGGAGTTGATGTGGGTGGGTGGGTGGGAGTGAGCGGGGTGCGTGAGAGATGAGTTGGGGTGCTAGGTGATGTGAGTGGGGGGTGGACGTGAGGCAGATTGAATGTGGTGGGGGGTGGCGTGAGGAGAGTTGGATGTGGTGGGGGCGGTGGCGTGAGGAGAGTGAATGTGGTGGGGCGGGGTGGCGTAGAGGAGATGCATGTGGCTGGGGGGCGTGGGCGTGAGGAGACGTGATTGGTGGGTTCGGTTGTGCGTGTAGGAAGAGGTGTGTGGTGGGGGCGGGGGTGGCGGTGGAGGTAGAGTGATGTGGGTGGGGAGGAGTTGTGTCTGTGAGAGATTGATGGTGGTGGGCCGGGCCCGGGTGTGAAGGACGCCCCAGTGACCTGTGGTCGGACGGGGCGTGAGCCGTGCAGCGAGATTGCGATGTAGGTGGCGCCGGGGCCGTGGCGTTGAGATGTATTCGAAACTGCTGAGTGTGGGGGGCTGGCGTGAAGGCAGAGCTGATGCTGGCGCTCGTGGAGGGTCGGCGTTGAGGCTGTAATTAGAAATGTGGTAGGGAAGGAAAGAAGAGGAAAAAAAGTTTTATTTTGGGTTTGGTCGTTGTAGGATTGTATGTGTATATGGGGGGGTTTTGTGGCTGGAGAAGAAAGGAGCTTGTTGCAGCTGTAGATTGCTTGAACCGCAGACCCACTCTCTTCTCTTCTCTTCTCTCTTTCTCTCTTTCTTTCGTCTCTTACTCTCTCAGTCACTTACTCATCGTCTTTCAACGCTTCACTTCTCTCGTCTCTTCTCACTCTTCTCTACACACATCTCTCTCTCTGTCTCTCCTCACTGTCTTCCTTCTCTCTTCTGTCTCCTCTCAATTTTATTCAATTCAAGGGCTTATTGCATGGGAATTAATGTGCCAAAGCATAGTTGAAGTTAGGATAATAACCTAAGTGAATAACAATTAACATTTACAGTAAACATTACTCACAGAAGTTTACAAAATAATAAAAATATTACAAATGTCCATATTATGTACATTACATTGTTGTAACGATGTACAAATGGTTAAAGTACAAAAGGGAAAATAAATAAAAATAAATATGGTTGTATTTACAATGGTGTTTGTTTTCACTGGTTGACCTTGTCTTGTGGACAGGTCACAAATCTTGCTGCTGTGGGGACACTGTGTATTTACCCAGTAGATATGGGAGTTTATCAAAAGCGGGTTTGTTTTCTAATTCTTTGTGATCTGTGTAATCTGAGGGAATATCGTCGTCTATATGGTCATACATTTGTCAGGGAGGTTAGGAGTGGC
>NW_019943835.1:69266-79016 GCF_002910315.2 Salvelinus sp. IW2-2015
GGATGCGTGATGGGAGATTGATTGTTTGTGGTGAGGTCTTTTTTTGGCACCTCCGTCGAGGGAGGTGAGACTTAGATGTGGTGGCGGTTGCGTGCATAAGTAGCTCTGCAGGAGATAGGATGTGGCTGCAAGAGAAAGGAGCCTGTTGCAGCTGTAGATTGCTTGAACCGCAGACCCACTCTCTTCTCTTCTCTCTCTCTTTCTCTCTTTCTTTCGCTCTCTACTCTCTCACACTTACTCACTCGTCTCACGCTCTCACCTCTCTCTCTCTCTACACACTCTCTCTCTCTCTACACACCACTCTCCCTCTTCCTGTCTCCTCTCAATTTTATTCAATTCAAAGGGCTTATTGGCATGGGAATACATTGCCAAAGCAAGTGAAGTAGATAATAAACCAAAGTGAAATAAACAATAACATTTTACAGTAAACATTACACTCACAGAAGTTTAACAAAATAATAAGAATATTACAAATGTCCATATTATGTACATTACATTGTTGTAACGATGTACAAATGGTTAAAGTACAAAAGGGAAAATAAATAAAATAAAATGGTTGTATTTACAATGGTTTTGTTCTTCACTGGTTGACCTTGTCTTGTGGCAACAGGTCACAAATCTTGCTGCTTATGGCACACTGTGTATTTCACCCAGTAGATATGGGAGTTTATCAAAAGCGGGTTTGTTTCTAATTCTTTGTGATCTGTGTAATCTGAGGGAAATACGTGTCTCTAATATGGTCATACATTTGTCAGGAGGTTAGGAAGTGCAGCTCAGTTCCACCTCATTTTGTGGGCAGTGGCACAAGTCCTGTCTTCTCTTTGAGAGCCAGGTCTGCCTATGGTGGCCTTTCTCAATAGCAAGACTATGTCTCTCTCTCTCTCTCCCTGTCTCTTCCCTTCCCTGTCTCTTCTCCCTCCCTGTCTTCTCTTCTCCCTCCCTGTCTCTTCTCTCTCCCTGTCTTTCTCTCTCCCTTGCCTCTTCTCTCTCCCTGTTCTCTTCTCTCTCCCTTCTCTTCTCCCTCCCTGTCTCTTCTCTCTCCTCTGTCTCTTCTCGCTCCTCGTCTCTTCTCTCTCCCTGCTTCTCTCTCTCCCTGTCTCTTCTCCTCCCTGTCCCTTCTCCCTCCCTGTCTCTTCTCTTCTCACCTGTCTCTTCTCCCTCCCTGTCTCTTCTCTCTCCCTGTCTCTTCTCTCTCCCTTGTCTCTTCCTCTCCCTGTCTCTTCTCTCTCCCTGTTCTCTTCTTCTCTTCTCCTCTGTCTGTTCTCCCTCCCTGTTCTCTTCTCTCTCCCTGTCTCTCCCTGTCTCTTCTCTCTCCCTGTCTCTTCTCCCTCCCTGTCTCTTCTCTCTCCCTGTCTCTTCTCCCTCCCTGTCTCTTCTCTCTCCCTGTCTCTTCTCTCTCCCTGTCTCTTCTCTCTCCCTGTCTCTTCTCTCTCCCTGTCTCTTCTCTCTCCCTGTCTTTTTCTCTCTTACTCTCTTTCTTCTGCGTATTTACTGTACAGTAAATGTGCTGGATGGTGGACCCCCTGCTACTGTGCTGGAGAGGAGGATGAGAGGGCTGAGAGGGGGGTGGAAGGAGGGAGGGGGAGAGAGGCGTAGTGTATGGTCTGTTGCCAAAAGTGCTGAATAACCCGAAAGAGTGGCACTCAAAGAAGCCCCAGTCTGGCCAGAAACACAATACACTGGCCTCCTGATTGAGAGAGGTTAAATGTGGAAGACACATTTTGGTTGAACGCAGTCAGTTGTGCAACTGACTTGACTGACTGGGAAACAGACTGGATGATACAGTACTACTCAGAGGTAAGAGTGTGAGCTCTATAAATAGAGCATTTCACACTATGCTGAGTCGAACCGAGCTGAGCTGAGCCGAGCCAAACCGAGCTGACCCAACCCAAACCGAACTGACCCGACCCAAACCGAACTGAACCGAGCCAAACCGAACTGAACCGACCCAAACCGAACTGAACCGAGCCAAACCGAACTGAACCGACCCAAACCGAACTGAACCGAGCCAAACCGAACTAAGCCGAGCCAAACCGAGCCGAGCTAAACCGAGCTGTACTAAGATGGCCTGTTATTGGAACCGTTCTGAAACGGACAATGTGAAAATAAATGATCTGAGCCAGAACAGTCTGGTTGGGGTCGGCAGGATAGTGTGAGACAGCGGAGTGATAACGCCTCCAAAAGGCTGTGTGAAGAAAGAGTCAAGTACTGATTGGAGAGCGAAAATCAATATCTAAGGTTGCTGACTGGAAATACTTGCCCTAAAATATTATACTTTCCCCAGCCAAGTTAAAAAACCACGGTGGTATTTTCATCCCCAGTAAAACACTGAGCATGAGTACCAAATTGCACCCCATTGTCACGTTCTGACCATAGTTCTTTAGTATTTTCTTTGTTTTAGTGTGGTCAGGGTGTGAGCTGGGTGGGTAATCTATGTTTTGTGTTTCTATGTTGGGTTTGTCGTTTGGCCTGATATGGTTCTCAATCAGAGGCAGGTGGTTCTCAATCATTAGGTTCTCAATCATTGTCTCTGATTGGGAACCATATTTAGGTAGCCTGTTTTGTCTTTTGGTTGGTGGGTGTTTGTCTTCCGTGTCAGTGTTTGTCGCCACACGGTACTGTTTTGTTTTTACCTTAATGTTCCAGTGTTCAGTTTGTTTATTAAAAAAACATGAACACTTACCACGCTGCGCTTTGGTCCGATCCTTCTACCACCACAGACGATCGTTACACCCATTCCTTATATGCACTACTTGAAGATACACTATATAGGGAATAGGGTGGTTCACACTTTTGAAGTAGTTACTATATATAGGGAATAATGTGGTTCACACTTTGAAGTAGTGTACTATATAGGAATAGGGTGGTTCACTACTTTTGAAGAGTGTACTACTATAGGGAATAATGTGGTTCACTACTTTTGAAGTAGGGTACTATATAGGGAATAGGTGGTTCACTACTTTTAAGTAGTTACTATATTGAATAATTGGTTCACTACTTTTTGAAGTAGTGTACTATATAGGAATAGGGTGTTCACTACTTTTGAAGTAGTGTACTACATAGGGAATAGGGGTTCACTACTTTTGAAGTAGTGTACTACATAGGGATAGGGTGGTTCACTACTTTTGAATAGTTTACTACAAGGAATAGGTGGTTCACTACTTTGAAGTAGTGTACTATATAGGGAAATAGGGTGGTATTTGGGACGCATTGCCAGTACTGCAGTGTTTTCTTCTCTAGAATACAAGAGAGGACTTGTGCCTCCTGCCTCCTCTCCTCCTCTCTCCTGCCTCCCTCCTGCCTCCTCTCCTCTGGGAGTACAGAGTCATTCCTTCAGTTTAGGAAACATAGAACAGAGAAACCTCTTTCTCACACAGGCGACTTTGATCTAGTTAATGTTGGATTAATCATGGAAGTTACCCTACAATGGACAGAGATATTCTAACCAAGGCTACACTATTCTTTCTTGTGGTACTCAAACGGACCTCACTACCCACCAAACTTTTCCTCAAGCCATCACTCTTCTGGACCTAGGTTTATTTCATTTACTGGTGAAACTAAATATTGGAATTTATTCATGATGTAAAATAGGATCAGAGAAGTTTGAAAGTTGATGGGGTTTACAGATTTCTTATTTGGAATGTGTGGTGTGTGTGTGTGTGTCGTGTGTGGTGTTGTGTTGTGTGTGTGTGTGTGGTGTTGTGTGTGTGGTGTGTGTGTGTGGTGTGGTGTGTGGTGTGTGTGTGTGTGTGTGTGTGTGTGTTTTGTGTGAATGTGAGAGGTGAACCAAACACCAATGCACCATCTCCCCACCTGACTTCTCATGGGGGAGCCCGGTCGACAGTACCCCCTGCCTTCCTGCGCCATCATGTGTTTTAAATCAGCCAGTGTTCAAATTGGTTTGACAACATTGGCTGAATAAACTGGCTGTGTTAAATAGCTGTTTATCCACCAGAAATCATTCAGGAAGACCTGCTCCAGCTAACTCACATGGCAACCATGCCACAAACCTGTAGTGAACAATATCAAATGCTGAGAAAAGAATAGTGTGGATTTTGGAAAGAGAATCACCTCCAGAAAAAGAACTCAGAGCAAGATGAGAGACACAAGCTAAATGGACAGTTTATGATACTGGAGTTGCTTTATCTAAGAGACGGGTCACCGGGTCAATAAGTTTCTCCCTCATCGTGTCACCAGACAGGAAAACTCCTGGCCTTAGTATTCTAACAGCACCCTACCCTAACCCTAACCCTAACCCTAACCCTACAGCTAGATATCTACAGCTAGTACCTACAGCTAGTATCTACAGCTAGTATCTACAGCTAATACATACAGCTAGTATCTACAGTTAGTATCTACAGCTAGTATCTACAGCTAAATTAATACAAGCTAGTATCTACAGTTAGTATCTACAGCTAGTATCTACAGCTAGTATCTACAGTTAGTTCTACAGCTAGCATCTACAGCTAGTTTCTACAACTAGTATCTACAGTAGTATCTACAGCTAGTATCTACAGCTAGCATTCTACAGCTAGTATCTACAGCTAGTATCTACAGCTAGTATCTACAGCTAGGATCTTACACCTATATTTACAGCTAGTATATACAGCTAGTACCTACAGCTAGTACCTACAGCTAGTATATACACCTAGTATCTACAGCTAGTATCTACAGCTAGTATATACACCTAGTATCTGACAAGCTAGTATCTACAGCTAGTATCTACAGCTAGTATCTACAGCTAGTATGGCTTACAGCTAGGTATCTATAGCTAGTATCTACAGCTAGTATCTACAGGCTAGTATTACACTAGATATCATACAGCTAGTATCTAACGCTAGACTACAGCAGTATCTACAGCTATCTACACTAGTATCTCAGTAGTATATACACCTAGTATCTACAGCTAGTATCTACAGCTAGTATCTACAGCTAGCATCTACAAGCTAGTATCTAAGCTGTATCTACAGAGATTCTTACCACTAGTATCTACAGTAGTACCTACAGTATATAACACCTAGTATCTACAGCTAGTATCTACAGCTAGCATCTACAGTAGTATCTACACCTAGTATCTACAGCTAGTATCTACAGCTAGCATCTACACCTAGTACTACAGCTAGTATATACACCTAGTATCTACAGCTAGTATCTACAGCTAGTATATACACCTAGTATTACAGCTAGTACCTACAGCTAGTATCTACAGCTAGTATCTTACAGCTAGTACCTACGCTAGCATCTACAGCTAAGTATCTACAGCTAGTATATACACCTAGTATCTACAGCTAGTATCTACAGCTAGCATCTACACCTAGTATCTACAGCTAGTATCTACAGCTAGTATCTACAGCTAGCATCTACAGCTAGTATCTACAGCTAGTATCTACACCTAGTATCTACAGCTAGTATCTACAGCGTAGCATCTACAGCTAGTATCTACAGCTAGTACCTACAGCTAGTATATACACCTAGTATTCTACAAGCGTAGTATCTACAGCTAGCATCTACAGCTAGTATCTACACCTAGTATCTACAGCTGAGTATCTACAGCTAGGCATCTACACCTAGTTCTTACAGCTAGTATATACACCTAGTATCTACAGCTAGTACGTACAGCTAGTATATACACCTAGTATCTACAGCTAGTACCTACAGCTAGTATCTACGCTAGTATCTAAGCTAGTCTACAGCTAGCATAAGCTAGTACACAGCTAGTATACACCTATATCTACAGTAGTACTACAGCAGTAGCATCTCACCAGTTATTCTACACTAGTATCTGACAGCTAGTATCTACAGCTAGCATCTACAGCTAGTATCTACAGCTAGTATCTACACCTAGTATCTACAGCTTAGTATCTACAGCTAGCATCTACAGCTAGTATCTACAGCAGTACCTACAGCTAGATACACTATATCTACAGCTAGTATCTACTACAGGTAGAAGCATTCTACAGCTAGTATCTACACCTAGTATCTACAAGCTAGTATCTACAGCTAAGCATCTACACCTAGTATCTACAGCTAGCATCTACAGCTAGTATCTACAGCTAGTATCTACAGCTAGTATATTACACCTAGTATTACAGCATAGTATCTACGAGCAGTATCTACAGCTAGTATACTACACTAGTTCTACAGCTATACCAGTACAGCTAGTATCTACAGCTAGTATCTACAGCTTAGCATCTACAGCTAGTATATACACTAGTACTTCAGCTAGTATCTACAGCTAGTATATACACCTAGTATTCTACAGCTAGTATTCTACAGCTAGTATCTACAGCTAGCATCTACAGCTAGTATCTACAGCTAGTATCTACAGAGAGTATCTACACCTAGGTATCTACGTAGTACCTACAGCTAGTATATACACTAGTATCTACAGCTAGTATCTACAGCGTACATGCTACAGCTAGTATTACCACCTAGTATCTACAGCTAGTATCTACAGCTAGCATCTACACCTAGTATCTACAGCTATATGTATCACACTAGTGATCTACAGCTAGTATCTACAGCTAGTATAACACTAGTATCTACAGCTAGTACCTACAGCTAGTATCTACAGCGCTAGTCATCTACAGGCTAGTATCCTAACGCTAGCATCTACAGCTAGTATCTACAGCTAGTATATCAGCTAGTATCTACAGCCTATAGCGCATTACTAGCTAGTATTACAGCTAGTATAACCTAGTATCTACAGCTAGTATCTACAGCTAGCATCTACAGCTAGATTCTACAGCTAGTACCTACAGCTAGTATATCACTAGAGCTACACTAGTATCTACGCGGCATCTACAGCTAGTATCTACACCTAGTATCTACAGCTAGTATCTTACAGCTAGCATCGTACACCTAGTATCTACAGCTAAGTATACACAACCTAGTATCTACAGCTAGTATCTTACAGCTAGTATATACACCTAGTATCTTACAGCTAGTACACTACAGCTTAGTATCTACAGCTAGTATCTACAGCTAAGTTACCTACAGCTAGCATCTACAGCTAGTATCTACAGCTAGTATAGACAGCCCTAGGTATCTACAGCTAGTATCTACAGCGTAGCATCTACACCTAGTATCTACAGGCTGAGTATCTACAGCTAGTATCTACAGCTAGCATCTACAGCTAGTATCGGTATTCAGCTTAGTATCTACACCTAGTATCTACAGCTATTATTCTACAGCTAGCATCTACAGCTAGTATCTACAGCTAGTAGCCTACAGCTAGTATATACACCTAGTATCTACAGCTAGTATCTACAGCTAGCATCTACACTAGTATCTACACTAGTAGTCTACAGCTAGTATCTACACTAGCATCTACACCTAGTATCTACAGCTAGCATCTACAGCTAGCTATCTACAGCGAGTATCTACAGCTAGTATATACACCTAGTATCTACAGCTAGTATGTACAGCTAGTATTTACACCTAGTACTTACAGCTAGTACCTACAGCTAGTACACTACAGCTAGTATCTACAGCTAGCTCACAGCTAGTATATACACCTGGTATGCTACAGCTAGTATCTACACCTAGTACTACAGCTAGTATCTACAGCTAGCATCTACACCTAGTATTCAGCTAGCATACAGCTAGTATCTACAGCTAGTATCTACACCTAGTATCTACACAGTATCTACAGCTAGTATCTACAGCTAGCTCTACAGCTAGCATCTACAGCTAGCATCTACAGCAGATTCTGACACCAGATCTTACAGCTAGCATCTACAGCTAGTATCACAGATAGTATTCACAGCTAGTATATACACCTAGTATCTAACTAGTATCTACAGCTAGGCAATCTTACAGCTAGTATCTACAGCTAGTATCTACACCTAGTATCTACAGCTATGAGCTACAGCTAGCATCTACAGCTAGCATCTACAGCTAGCATCTACAGCTAGCATCTAAGCTAGCATTACACTAGCACAGTCTACGAGATAACTATATCTACAGTAGTATCTACAGCTAGTACTACAGTATATCACAAGCTTAGTATCTACAGCTTAGTGATCTACAGCTTAGTATCTACAGCTAGTATCTACAGCTAGCATCTACAGCTAGCATCTACAGCTACCATCTATAGTATTGGAATAGTTCCAGTGCAAGCAGCTGACTGTCTAGCAGAGCAGAGCGGAGCAGTCAGTCATTAAACAGCTCTTTCTCACCAGAGCTCCTAATCTAACAAGCAGGCCTCAGACGGCTAGAGGAAAGACAGCAGTAGTAGTGGGCTGTGCAATGCTTCCTGCCTTTCAGCTGACATGGAAGACGGATTGACTAAGCTGTTGTGTCTGTCTGTCTGTCTGTCTCTCTGTCTGTCTGTCTCACATGCAGATAACAGAGGGAGTCAGCCACATTTCCGCCATTTTAGATGAAAGAGGCCAGATGCAGAAGAGTTAGATTTGTCTTTCTTTTTGGGGTCAGATGTCTTCTTCTTCTCTGGTTCTGACTATTCAGTACAGTTTTGTTGTTTCTTCTTCTTAAAAATGACAAATACTGTAGATTTGATCTATTTTATTCTGATTTGATCTATCTTTTAAAGTTGAGTCTAGAGACACATCCACATAGCTGAAGTTTAGTTGAAGCACTAGGTAAACTCTCTGAGAGAGAGGAAGCACCTTCCCTGGCTTGTACACTCTCTCTCTCTCTCTCTCTCTCTCTCTCTCTCTCTCTCTCTCTACCATTCTAAAAACCCAGGCTGCGTTAGTGAGACAGATCACCATTGTTTTTTTTCTTCTATTGGTAATTCAGAATTAGAATTCAGAATGGCCAGTTGTTAATGTGTCCAGTGAAAGGTTCAGGTTCCCTGTACAAGTGAATAGAGTAGTCTTTTTTCCTTTGGTATACAGGTAAATGGAAGTTGACTTGAGTAAAAAATCACTTCAGGTGAAGAAAAGAATGTGAGGAATATGTGTGATTATTCAGAAAATATAAATTTGGGGTTTAAACGCCAACAGGTATATCCTGTAGCTAGAAACTATTTATTCTGCCCTAGTTTATGAATAAGTGATACAATATTGTTCAGCAATCTGCTTCTTAATACAGACACAGTTTTCCAAATGTGTAAATTAACTCTGACTGGAGAGGGATTGTATTATCTAAGCATTGTCAACATATCATACCTGAGAGCAGCAAAATAGTGAGCAGATATTCCCCTTTTCTATATAGATTCACACTGGCCTCACATAGTATCCACTTGTTCCTTTCTCTCTGTCACTCTCTCTGTCACTCTCTCTGTCACTTTCTCTGTCACTCTCTCTGTCACTCTCTCTGTCACTCTCTCTGTCACTTTCTCCCTCACTCTCTCTGTCACTCTCTCTGTCACTCTCTCTGTCACTCTCTCTCCCTCAACATAAAATCTGTAACAACACCATCTGCAGACCCAAAGGGTTAGGTGAGCCTTTCCCTGCTACAGCGTTTTGAACTACAAGGTTAGTCCCCAACTGCTCTCCTTATAAGAGTCGAGCAGTTCTGTTCAAGTGACCAGGGAACTCGTCTTCCCTCTGTGCAACCGGTACTGGTTCAGAAGCAACAACTAAAACTCTCTCCCAGACTAAGGAAAACCTAGACTAACGAGCCGAAACAGACCGATACAATACTACTGACATACCACGATGGAATACAGCCCAACTCCAATTACTCTCCCAGACCCTTGAACTACTGATGCAAAGGCCAGACAGCCCCGCCCCAACTCAAACACTAGCTCCCATCATGCGACGCACGACAACATCGACCAAC
>NW_019943835.1:79041-94551 GCF_002910315.2 Salvelinus sp. IW2-2015
CTCTCCCCAACTTGGAATCTAGGGAGACAGCCATCAATACTCTCTCCCAGACTGTAAATACTGGTACAACTGAATATTGGAGGATGTGGGCCCCAGAGTGTCCCGAGACGAATGTCGTACCAGAGTAACAGCGGGGCCTGTCCTATGCACAGTACGGGCGTAGACGCCACCACAAATACAACTTTGCACACCACTACTGCACGTCGATTAACACGTCACACACACACACACACACACACACACAACACACACACAACACACAACACACACACAGCACACACACACACACACACACACACCACAACACACACACACAACACACACACACACACACACACAACAAAACACACACACAACACAACAGCAACACCAAGCAACTCAGAAGAAAAGACATTTTAACCAGACCCACAGGATTTGTATATGAGACTCCAATGCCGAATTTGAGCATGGCTTCTGTGGCCTGGATCAGCACACATCAGCAGCCAATACAGTTTGTGAACACGTTGAGATCTGTAACCAGTACACTAATGGGTGTGTACAAGTAATGTTATGATACAGTCCCGGTACTATAGAAGGTCTGAAGGACAGTTGAAAGACCACACCAGACTCTCTTTAGAATATTCGAGTGGTTAAAACCTACACATAGCAGCATACTGATTATGAGAAGTTTCGATCTTGTAAGTAGTGCTTATACAGGAGTTGGGCTGTTTTGCTGAACAGGGTTTTGTGGACTCAGTCAGCCAGTGAGAGTAGAGGGCTGCATTCTTCATTCCTTCCACAAGGGCGCGCATCATAATTACAGATGTAATAGACGACGCAATGTTTGGTAGAGTAGCTTCACTCTCATATAAATAACACAGACATCATTGTGATGTCACACACAGACACACACGATATCGCTCTGGTCCTTTTTCAACGGTAAACAATTGAATCAGTATATCCTTCTGTATCCTAAGAAATCACATCAACATGTTGGGTTTTCTTCATTATATTTCTGAGTGAATAATAAGGAAAAGGCTCTATAATCGACATTCCGACCTGCAAAATATATTTAATTTCAGAATTGGTCGAAATTAGGTTAAGGTTATGGTATGGTTAGGATTAGGTTCAAGGGTTTTGGTTAAAGTTAGGTTTAGTCGAGTTTACAGGTCAGAAGTGTCTTATAACCATCTCAGGTAAAGTGTCCTTATAACCTCTCAGAAGTGTCCTTATTAACCCTCAGAAGTTGTCCTTACATAACCTCTCAGAAAGTGTCTTATAACCTCTTCAGAAGTTGTCCTTATAACCTCTCAGAAGTGTCCTTATAACCTCTCAGAAGTGTCCTTATAACCTCTCAGAAGTGTCCTTATAACCTCTCAGAAGTGTCCTTATAACCTCTCCAGAATGCTATGTCTTGTCTGTTTCTACCTCTCTCTGCTGCCCAAGTCACCTGATTTCCTGTCTTCCTGTCTTCCTGTGTCTTCCCGTCTTCCTGTCTTTGTGTCTTACTGTCTTCCTGTCTTCCTGTGTCTTCCCGTCTTCCTGTCTTCCTGTGTCTTGCTGTGTCCTCCTGTCTTCCAGTCTTTGTGTCTTCCTGTCTTTGTGTCTTCCTGTCTTCCTGTCTTTGTGTCTTACTGTGTCTTCCTGTCTTCCTGTTTCTTCCTGTTTTCCTATCTTCCTGTCTTTGTGTCTTCCTGTCTCCCTGTCTTCCTGTGTCTTCCTGCTTTCCTGTCTTCCTGTGCAGTATGTACCTCACAAGAGTGTAATCTGCTCTGCCCCGAGTGGGGCTTAAACTCACAACTTTCTTCACAAAAAACACAAGCAACTCAAAGCCAACCGTATGTCACTAAACACACTGTATCTTGGCAGAGGAAGATGTCAGTGTGCAAGCAGCAGGCCGGCTGTATCTGTGGGCAGCACATGTCATGTAGGGGGAATCCACCACACCAGAGTCTGTTGTCTCAGTGCTGTCAGCCTGTCCAGATTGTGATGCAACACAGATACACAGAGCTGTAGTAGTAAGGGTCTGGTTCTCATTAAAACAGATAGGGAAACAACAAGGGTGGCCAACCATCTACTCTGAGTGCAAGCTTTTGTTCCAGCCCTACACTCCTCTCACTCCCCCTTCAGTCCCCTCTCTGTCCCTTCTCAGTCCCCTCTCGGTCCCTTCTCTGTCCCTTCTCAGTCCCCTCTCTGTCCCCTCTCTGTCCCTTCTCTGTCCCCTCTCTGTCCCTTCTCTGTCCCCTCTCTGTCACTTTCTCAGTCCCTCTCTGTCCTTCTCGTATCCCTCGTCTTTATCCTCTTCATCTGTTTCCCCTCTCTGGCCCTTCCAGTCCCCCTCTCTGTCCTTCTCTAGTCCACACTTCTGTCCCTACTCAGCTACTCCTCTCGTCCCTTCCTGTCCCTTCTCATTCCCCCCTCCGCGATCCCTTCTCTGTCCCCTCTCTCTCCCTTCTCTCGCTTCCCTTCTCAGACCCCGTTTCTGTCGCCTTCAGCCCCTCGTGCAGTTCCACCTTTATTGTCCCTTTCTCAGTCCCTACTTTGGCCCCCTCAGCCCCCTCTGTTCTCTCGTCTTCCTGCCTTCTCAGTCCCCTCACTCCCTACTTCCCGTCCTCTGTCCCTTCCTCCGCGACCTGCTCCATCCCCCCCCGCCTACTCCATAGCCTCCTGTCTGCCACTCGCCTCTGCTATATAGACCTCCGCAGCCTCGCTCACCGTTGCCCCCTTCCCCTACCGACGACGCGTTCCTCTCATCGCCTCACCGTCCCACACCCTCACTCACCACTCATCGGACTCCAGCGCATTCGAACACTACCTCAGACTTCCCCTTTCTAAGTCCGTGCTTTCCCTCTCCAGTTCCCCTCCCTCTGCTCTTCTTTAGTCTCGCCTCTTCCCGTGCCCTCCTCCTGTCGACCCTCCACGCCACACTACCCAGCCACGACACACCCACACCTCCCTCATAAACCAATACAACGCATGCTACTCATCCCGTGGCCCTCCCTCATCTCGTTACCTCTCACTGCTCCCACTCGCTCTTCTTCCTCAACCCAGCTACAGCGCTCCCTCAAGTTTCCCATTGCCACACATCTTACCAACACCCTCATCTCACCCTCCTGCGTCCTAGCTCCATGAATCACGCTGGTCACAGACCTCGCAACACACTCACACACTCTCCAACTCATGCACCACACGCCACACCCAATCACATAGGAAATGCGCTCTACTTAACGACCCGCAACTCCACCCGCGACTCCCACCTACACGCAGATTCATCAGCGCCCTACCTGACAAGCCCCTATCTACTTCCATCAACCCAGACGAACACAATAAGACTACTTCCACCTCTCTTCCTCCTACTACCCTAACACCTCGACCGACACCACACGATGTCGCAACTCACCACCACAACTGGAGTCAAATGAAAGACCGCCGCCCCTCCCTCGGTGTCCCGATCACTCACACCGCTCGCTTCCCAGTAGATCCAATCCACACCAGCCCGCCCTACCTCTTCCAAAGACGCTTCCCTATCTGTGTTATCATTCTCCCCCTTCTCCTTCCCCTTACCTCTCTAACTCTATCCCCCTCCCTCTCTTCCTTACTCTCCCATTGGTCATAGATACATACCCACCCCTTACCTCTCTGCGCCTACCCTTAAAGTCCTCAAAACTACCTCACCTCACCCCACCTTATCCCCCCCTCCTCAACCGTCTACCTTCCTAGTTCTCTCATACTCACAGATAGCCCCCCACTTCTTACCCTTGTCCCCTTACGACTCATTCCTCCCTCTACCTCGCTCGCTCTTCGCCTCCCTCGCCCTCCCCTCCGCTCTCCCCTCTCCTCCTCTCCCTCCCTTCTCCTCTCCCCTCCCCTTCCATCTCCCCTTCCTTCCCGACTCCAGTACTCAGTCTCTCATCACCCGACCCCAACCGTACCCCCCGGCCGTCAACATCCCACCCGCCTTACTACCACCCTTCCTCCTTCCACCCGCTAAACCCCGCCACCCCTCCTCTTTCCCCACGCCTGCCATCGTCTCTGCATTCCTCACTAGGTATACAGCCGTCCATTGTGTGAGCGGGCAGTGGGAATGGAGCGCACATCAGAGCACTCACCACAAACCCAGAGATAACCACTGGATCACCTTAAGATTCCTCAAATGGAGCAAGAGGTCTTCTTTTACCTTTCCCCCCTCTCACCATCCTCTTTACCTCCTATCTCTACTCCCACCTCTTCCCGCTCCTACCTTCGCACCTCTCTCCTCCCTCCCTCTCTTCCCGCAATACCGATCTCTCCTCCCACCCTCATCTCCCCCCTCATCTCCCCTACAACCATACCTCACCAGTTAACCGCGATCACGACAATCAACTCCCCTTATCCTCTCGCCACCTGAACGACTCCCCACACACACCCATATACACCCTGTTACTCACTCCATCCTACCCCCAACCTCACTCCATCATTCCTCGATTCACCAACGTATTCCCCACACACCACCACTCTCCCTCCGCGCCACCCTCTGCCCTGCTACCCTGCACTTGCCGCACAGCTCTCCCAGGGCCCGAACTCCCACACCCTCTCTCCCTCCCTCCTACCTCCCTCCCCCCTGTCTCCCCGCCCTCCACCCTCCTCCCTACCCCTCTCTGCTCCTCACGCTATCCTCCCTCCCATCCTCTTTCCCTCCTATACCTTCCCACCCCCCCCCCTCTCTCCGACACACCTCCTCCCCTCCCTCTCCCTCTTATCTCTCTTCCCCCCTTACCTACCACCCTCCCCTCCCTCCCACCCTTCTCCCCCCATACTCCCTCCACTCCCTCCGCCTCCTCCCTCCCTCCTTACCCTACCTCTCCCTCGCCCATCCCCTACTCCACTCTTGTCCTCCCTCCACTCACACTCCCACTTCTGTATGGAATAGCCGCCATCGTCAACAAGAGACTTCTCCTCTCCTGCCTCTCAATCCAGTGTTTCTATTCCCTAAACAACCAACACTCAAAAACGAGCATTATGAGGAAAGCAGAGGATGGGATGATTACGAAATTTCCGTGGTCTGAGGTGAAAGAGAGAAAGGAGTGAGAAGAGTGAAGAGAGAGGAGAAGAGAGAGAAAGAGAGAGAGAGAGAGAGAGAGAAGAGAGGAGGAGAGAGAGAGAGAGAGAGAGAGAGAGAGAGAGAGAGAGAGAGAGAGAAATACTGCCTGTCACGCCCTGACCTTAGAGAGCCTTTTTATGTCTCTTTTTGGTTTGGTCAGGGTGTGATTTGAGGTGGGCATTCTATGCTTTGTTTTCTATGTTTCTTTATTTCTATGTTTTGGCCGGGTATGGTTCTCAATCAGGGACAGCTGTCTATCGTTGTCTCTGATTGGGAATCATACTTAGGTAGCCCTTTTTCCCTCCTTTCAGTGTGGGATGTTGACGTGTGTTGGTGCACTTAGCCCTCGTAATTTTCACGATTGTTTATTTTGTTTCTTGTTTTGTTGGCGTCATTCCATAATAAAGGAAAATGTACGCTCACCATGCTGCGCTTTGGTCCTCTTCTTTCTTTCGACGGCCGTGACCGTGCCATTCGTTCTTCTTGCTTACTTATTGTTACATAATGTAGCTGCTACCGAAAATAACTTCTGGACATCAGAAAAGCGATTTCTCACCGCGGACTAGAATAAACTTTTTCCTTTAACAAGTCCGACGAGAAGGATATCCTGCTTTCCCTGGAGCAGGCCCAGATCCACGCCTTTTGTGTGAAGAAAAGACGGCGGAAAAGGGGACGCAGATCAGGGATCCATCTGAAAATCCAGAGGCGAGCGAGTAAACTCCAAATGCCTTCCATTCTTCTTGCTAACATGCAATCATTGGAAAATAAAATTGATGACCTACGAGTAAGATTATCCTACCAACGGGACATCAAACACTGTAACATCTTATGTTTCACCGAGATATGGCTGAACGAAGATACGGACAATATAGAGCTAGCGGGATTTTCCATGCACTGGCAGAACAGAGACGCTACCTCTGGTAAGACGAGGGGTGGGGGTGTGTGTCTATTTGTCTATAACAGCTGATGTGCGATGCCTAATATTAAAGAAGTCTCGAGGTATTGCTCGCCTGAGATCGAGTACCTTATGATAAGCTGTAGACCACACTATCTACCAAGAGAGTTCTCATCTATATTATTCGTAGCCATCTATTTACCACCACAGAACGAAGCTGGCACTAAGACCGCACTCAACCAACTCTATAAGGCCATAAGCAAAGAAGAAAATGCTCACCCAGAAGCGGCGCTCCTAGTGGCCGGGGACTTTAATGCAGGCAAACTAAATCAGTTTCACATATTTTTTACCAGCATGTTTGTTACATGTGCAATCAGAGGAAATAAAATCCTAGACCACCTTTACTCCACACACAGAGATGCTTACAAAGCTCTCCCTCGCCCTCCATTTGACAAATCTGACCATAATGATATCCTCCTGATTCCTGCATGCTAGCAAAAACTAAAGCAGGAAGTACCAGTGACTCGCTCAATACAGAAGTGGTCAGATGACACAGATGCTACACTAGAGGACTGTTTTGCAGCACAGACCGGAATATGTTCTGGGATTCATCCAATGGCATTGAGGATTATACCACCTCAGTCATCGGCTTCATCAATAAGTGCATCGACGACGTCGTCCCCACAGTGACTGTACGTGCATATCCCTACCAGAAGCCATGGACTACAGGCAGTATCTGGACTGAGCTAAAGGCTAGAGCTGCCACTTTCAAGGAGCGGGAGACTAATCCGGACATTTATAAGATATCCCGCTATGCCCTCAGACGAACCATCAAACAAGCAAAGCGTCAATAAAGAATTAAGATTGAATCCTACAACACCGGCTCTGATGCTCGTCGGATGTGGCAGGGCTTGAAAACTATTACGGACTAAAAGGGAAACCCAGATGCGAGCTGCCCAGTGACGCAAGCCTACCAGATGAGCTAAATGACTTTTATGCTTACATCGAGGCAAGCAACACTGAAGTATGCACGAGAGCACCAGCTGTTCTGGATGACTGTGTGATAACGCTCTTGGTAGCCGATGTGAACAAAACCTTTAATAAACAGGTCAACATTCACAAAGCCACAGGCCAGATGGATGTGTACTCAAAGCATGCGCGGACCAACTGTCAAGTGTCTTCACTGACATTTTCAACCTCTCCCTAACCAAGTCTGTAATACCTACTTGTTTCAAGCAGACCKCCATAGTCCCTGTACCAAAGAAAGCGAAGGTAACCTGCCTAAATGATTACTGCCCCGTGGCACTCAAGTCGTTAGCTATGAAGTGCTTTGAAAGGCTGGTCATGACTCACATCAACAGTATCCTCCCGGACACCCTAGACACACTCCAATTCACATAGTGCCCCAACAGATCCACAGATGACGCAATCTCAATCACACTCCACACTGCCCTTTCCCACCTGGACAAAAATAACATCTATGTGAGAATGCTGTTCATTGATTACAGCTCAGCGTTCAACACCATAGTGCCCACGAAGCTCATCACCAAGCTAAGAACTCTGGGACTAAACACCCTCTGCAACTGGATCCTGGACTTCCTGACGGGCCGCCCCCAGGTGATAAGAGTAGGCAACAACACTTCTGCCACGCTGATCCTTAACACTGGGGCACCTCAGGGGTGTGTACTTAGTCCCCTCCTGTATTCCCTGTTCATCCACGACTGCGTGGTCAAACATGACTCCAACACCATCATTAAGTTTGCTGATGACAACGATGAGACGGCCTATAGGGAGGAGGTCAGAGTACTGGCAACTGCTCGCCATCTGACCGTAAGGTGCTACAGAGGGTAGTGCGAATGACCCAGAACATCACTGGGGCCAAACTTCCTGCCATCCAGGACCTTTACAATAGGCGGTGTCAGAGGACAGCCTATAAAATTGTCAGAGACTCAAGTCACCCAAGTTATAGACTGTTTTCTCTGCTACCGCACGCCAAGTCTAGGACCAAAAGGCTCCTCAACAGCTTCTACACCCAAGCCATTAGACTCCTGAACAATTCATAAAATCCCCACCGGACATTATGGAGCCCATGACCGGTCATAGATCACTGCTAACCTGCCGAGGATCCTTTCTTCATCCTTTACAGAGAGATAAAGAGTGAATGATAGAAAACTGTACAATGTACAGACTCAGTGAGCATGGCCTTGCTATTGAGAGAGGCCACCATAGGCAGACCTGGCTCTCAAGAGAAGACAGGCAATGTGCCCACTGCCCACAAAATGAGGTGGAAACTGAGAAGCACTTCCTAACCTCCTGCCAAATGTATGACCATATTAGAGACAGATACAGTTGATGTCGGAAGTTTACACACACCTTAGCCAAATACATTTGAACTCAGTTTTTCACAATTCCTGACATTTAATCCTAGTAAAAATCCCCTGTCTTAGATCAGTTAGGATCACCACTTTATTTTAAGAATGTGAAATGTCAGAATAATAGTAGAGAGAATGATATATTTCAGCTTTTATTTCTTTCATCACATTCCCAGTGGGTCATAAGTTTACATACACTCAATTAGTATTTGGTAGCATTGCCTTTAAATTGTTTAACTTGGGTCAAACATTTTGGGTAGCCTTCCACAAGCTTCCCACAATATGTTGGGTGAATTTAGAATTTTGGCCCATTCCTCCTGACAGAGCTGGTGTAACTGAGTCAGGTTTGTAGGCCTCTTTGCTCGCCTTTTTCAGTTCTGCCCACCGTATTTCACTTGCTTTGGTAATGTAAACAAATGTTTCCCATTGCCAATAAAGTCCTTTGAATTGAATTCAACTTTGGTTTTAGAAGTGGGGGGGGACAATTTTTATTTATTTTTTATCCAGTCGGATAAACACTCCAAACAGCCTACCCGACCGCTCGGAGGCGTCAGAATGGTCCTAAAGCACACTGTTGCCTCGTTTTTGTACAAACTAGGTTGTACAAAAATGCAATTTCACGTCCCCCGCCGTTGTAGCACGATTCGAACTTAGTCCTGTATTGCCGCTTTGCCTGTTTAATGGTTCGTCGGAGGGCATAGCAGGATTTCTTATAAGCTTCCGAGTTAGAGTCCTGCTCCTTGAAAGCAGCAGCTTTAGCTCAGTGTGTGTGTGTGTGTGTGTGTGTGTGTGTGTGTGTGCAATATAAAGTGGTACAGTGTGTGCATTGTTATTTTAACCTTTATCCTACATCCAACTACAGACAGTGTAGTGTACTACAGATATCACCAGAGGAGTAGTTTACTCTCTCTCTCCTGCTCTCTTTTCTGTCTGTCTGTCTGTCTGTCTTGTCTGGTCTGTCTGTCTGTCTGTGTCTGTTCTGTCTGTCTGTCTGTCTGTCTGTCTGTCTGTCTGTCTGTCTGTCTGTCTGTCTGTCTTCGTCTGTCTGTCTGTCTGTCTGTCTGTCTGTCTGTCTGTCTGTCTGTGTCTGTCTGTCTGTCTGTCTTCGTCTGTCTGTCTGTCTGTCTGTCTGTCTGTCTGTTTCTGTCTGTCTGTCTGCGTCTGTCTGTCTGTCTGTCTTCTGTCGTCTGTCTGTCTTGTCACTGTTCTGTCATGTCTGTCTGTCTGTCTGTCTGGTCTGTTGTCTGGTCTGTTGTCTGTCTGTCTGGGTGTGGTGTGTGATGGTGTGTGTGTGTGTGTGTGTGTGTGTGTAATATAAAGTGGTACAGTGTGTGTATATATATATTGTTATTATAACCCTTTAGTTCCCCTACACCACTACAGACAGTGTAGTGATACTACAGATATCCCAGAGGAAGTAGTTCTCTCTGGGATATCTGGGAAATAGCTAGTTATTATTATTAGATAGATAGGTATTCCATTGTTTTCATGTGATTGTGAAACATAAAAAATATGAAAGACAAAAAATGAGTTTAATGTCATTCATCACTATCATCTTACGGAACAACAATGACTGGCTTGATTTACACTGATTGGTTGTCTACACTAACTATCTCCAGGGATATGAATGTGACAGTAAGTGGTTTTTGTCTTTTACTAGTGATTGACAGTTTACAACACAGAAATATGACAGCTGTTCAATCCTACTTCTCGAGGACTCAAGATAAATAAATCCTACTTCTCGAGGACTCAAGATAAATAAATCCTACTTCTCGAGGACTCAAGATAAATAAATTCTACTTCTTGAGGATTCATGAAAAATACTTTAGTTGGCAGTTTTCTTTTGTGAAAATGAATGTCAGTGGCTGTCTGTCATTGTCTCTGCTGGGCTGTAGGTTTAGTAGTTCTCTGACTCAGAAAAGCTCTTTGATTTTTCTCCATGCAGACTTTCTTCGTAATGTCACGTCATTTAGAGATGATTGTGCAAGGAGCTCAAAATAAGTCAGTCAGTTAGTACAGCCTTCCTTTTTAGCCGAGCGCTGAACGGTTGAATAGCAGGCAGCCGCTGGCTGTAGACACGACCGACACAGAGGAGCTTCAAGGAAATAGGCAGCTCCTTTACCAACTTAATGGCATGTTTTCTGTTTTTCGTTCAGGATGTCTGTCATCTGCTACACTGGCAAGCTTTAACCTCACCGTTTATAAACAGCTCTTGGTGATTGGTCGATGAAACGTCTGGCATGCAGTATGTTGACCCTATTATCAAACAGTATACTAGGTTCATTCAATGAGTGTGTAGCCAGTCGGCCAATAGCATTAAGTGTTTTATTAATATTCCCTCAGGTTGAGTAAAGCCTGATCTGAGGTGAATTAGGGTGGTTACTGTGAACGCTTAATGTGTACAGTAGTCTATACTGTCTTTGTGTCTCTGTAAGGGTTCACCCATTAACACACTGTGCCAGTCAGTCAGCCAGCCAGTCAGCCAGTTAGCCAGCCTTGTAATCACTACCAAATGTAGGTGTGGTATCTTAAACCCTGCAGTCCTCTTTGACGTTGACTTATCTTTTGATGAATAATTATCTGGTAGCCGAAGCTGTCCTTTGATTTTTTTTAACAGTCTAATTGATGGGTTCAGTGAGGTTGATTTTTTTTTTTTTTTTACAGTTTAATTGATGGGTTCAGTGAGGATATAGAAATTCGTCTAGTGCTTCTACTAAAGAGGGGCACTAATATCAGAGATGCAGATGAAGCTACACATCTGACCTTGTACGGTGTATCTGTTTACATAATCTATATGAGAGAGAGACACAGGAGGAGGAGAGAGAGACAGGAGGAGAGAGACAGGAGGAGAGAGACAGGAGGAGAGAGAGAGAGAGAGAGAGAGAGAGAGAGAGAGAGAGAGAGAGAGAGAGAGAGAGAGAGATACAAAATGGTGACATATGGACAACCCATTTTAAAACACTCTACAACACCGTTCAAATTGACACAAACGCAGAACAACGCCAAATTCATGAGAAGTTGAATGGATTAGAAAAAGCTATAAAGGACAATCAAAATCCATTGGACTCCCCAATTACTGACCAGGAGCTCTATAAGAAACTTCAGGCTCTCAAATTTAAAAAAGCATGCGGACCTGATGGCATCCTAAATGAGCTGTTATAACTCACTAGTGCAAAATGTCAATTGGCTATATTAAAACTGTTTAATTTGATCCTGAGTGTAGGTTATTTCCCTGACATCTGGAATCAAGGACTCACAACCCCAATCTTTAAAAACGGAGACAAATATGACCCTAACAATTACAGAGGCATTTGTGTGAACAGTAACCTGGGGAAGGTTTTCTGTAGTATTATAAATGTAAGAGTTCTAAACTTCCTTAATAAGCACAATGTCTTGAGTAGAAAACTAATTGGATTTATACCAAAACATCGCGCAACTGATCATATTTACACCCTACACACCCTGATAGATAAACATGTCCAACAAAATAATACCAAAATGTACGCTTGCTTTATCGACTTCCAAAAAAGCATTTGATTCTATTTGGCATACAGGACTGTTCTACAAAGTTATTGAAAGTGGTGTTGGGGGCAAAACATATGACATAATTAAATCAATGTATACTGGCAATACGTGCAGCATTAAAATTGGCAAGAAAATTACAGAATTCTTTAACCAGGGGCAGGGCCTTCATCAGGGTTGTAATCTGAGCCCTGCACTCTTCAAGATTTACATAAACAAATTATCCACTATTCTAGAAAAATCCTCAGCCCCTGGTGTTAGTCTCCACAAATCAGAGGTTAAATGCCTACTCTTTGCAGATGACCTATGCCTGCTGTCACCCACAGCACATGGCCTACAGCAGAGCCTGGACCTGCTAGAGCAGTACTGCCAGACCTGGGCCCTGGCAGTAAACCCCAAAAAAGACTAAAATAATGATTTTCCAGAGAAGATCCAGATCTCAGGGAATTAGACCAATTGATACAACATATATAGAGTACTGCACACACTACAATTACTTAGGTTTAAAAATAAGCTCAACTGGACACCTTAATGAGGCAGTGAATGAACTGAGAGAGAAAGCACGCAGGGCATTCTACGCCATTAAAAAGCTAATTCAAATTGGAATACCTATTAAAATTTTGCTAAAAATAATTGAATATGTAATTGAACCAATTGCACTTTATGGCAGCGAGCTGTGGGGTCCACTTGCAAAACAAGATTTCATCAAATGGGACAAACACCCCATTGAAACCCTGCATGCAGAGTTCTGTAAGATTCTCCTACATGTCCAGAGGAAAACTACAAACAATGCATGCAGGGCAGAATTAGGCCAAAATCCACTAATAATAAAAAATAAAAACTCAAAAAAGAGCAATATCATTACCAAGCCCTGCAATGCCAAGAGCTGAGCAAAGAAATAGTCCCCTCATCCAGCTGGTCCTGGGTCTGAGTTCACAAACCTGTTCTACTAACACACTGAAGCCTCAGTCCCCTCATCCAGCTGGTCCTGGGGCTGAGTTCACAAACCTGTTCTACTAACACACTGAAGCCTCAGTCCCCTCATCCAGCTGGTCCTGGGACTGAGTTAACAAACCTGTTCTACTAACACACTGAAGTCTCCTAGCTAGCTGTCTCCTAGCTAGCTGTCTCCTAGCTAGCTGTCTCCTAGCTAGCTGTCTCCTAACTAGCAGTTTCCTAGCTAACTGTCTCCTAGCTAGCTGTCTCCTAGCTAGCTGTCTCTTAGCATGCTGTCTCCTAGCATGCTGTCTCCTAGATAGCTGCCTCCTAACTAGCGGTCTCCTAGCTAACTGTCTCCTAGCTAGCTGTCTCCTAGCTAGCTGTCTCCTAGCATGCTGTCTCCTAGATAGCTGCCTCCTAACTAGCGGTCTCCTAGCTAGCTGTCTCCTAGCTAGCTGTCTCTTAGCTAGCTGTCTCATAGCTAGCTCCATAAAGCCCTCCTTTCATGCCTTCACCGGAACCCTATGGCAGGAAATTAACTCCATACCTACAGGGTATGTGAATCTCATCATAAGGCGTAACACTGAGCTCTCTCTCACAACAACGACCTGACTTGTTTGGGCCCAGTCTCCAACCATCGCCATCAACTACTGTATATGACATATCTATGAAACCAATGTTTTCAAGGAGCTACTGTACTGTTCGCTGTCATCGTGTGTGAAACTATATTTAGCTAAATATTTGCCAAAACAAAATATAACTGAACCTGCTCTGATGGAAAGTAGAATTTGCTGAGCAGACTTCCTCTGTAGGGTTTTATAGTGTGAGTATAGTGGTGAGAGTCATGCCCTGACCTAGAGACCTTTTATGTTCTTTTTTGGTTTGGTCAGGGGTGATTGGGTGGGCATTCTATGTCTTTATTTCTTATGATTTGTGTTTCTATGTTTTGGCCGGGTATGGTTCTCAATGAGGGAGCAGCTGTCTATCTTTTTTGTTGTCTCTGAATTGTAATCATACTTAGGCAGCCCTTTTTCCACACTGTGATTGTGGGTAGTTGAACTTTTGTTAGAGGCACTATAGCCCTCGTAAGCTTCACGGTCGTTTATTTTGTATTCTTGTTTTTGTTTGGGCGTCTGTCCACACCCGGCCTTAAAGTTATCTTTTGTTTTCTTTAATTATTTTAGTTAGGTCAGGGTGTGAATGGGGGATGTATGTGTTTTTTGTAATTGTCCTAGGTTTGTTGTTTAGTGGAGCATGTGTTCAGTCTAGGTGTTTGTAGTCATGGTTGCTAGATTGTTCTAATGTAAGACGACCAGCTGTCTTATCGTTGTCTCCTGATTGGGAGCATATTTAGGAGCCATTAGCATCGGAGGTGTGGGTTGATTGCTATGTCCTTTACGTTAGTTGCTTGTGTCTGCACTTTCGTTTTAATACTCAACGGTCGTTGTTTGTTTTTGTAAGTTTGTCAGTGTTCGTTGTCGTGTTCGTCTCGGTAAAATACTTCTCTGGTGGCAGGTGGGACGCCAACTGTCTCCAGCCGGCCAATAGCCCGGAAAAATCACCCGCCATATCAATAACATGATATAAAATCAACTTTCAATTAAATCAGACATGTAAGATACCAAATTAAAGCTACACTCGTTGTGAATCCAGCCAAAATGTCAGATTTCGAAAAACTTTCGGCGAAAGCATAAGATGCTATTATCTGATGATAGCAATCAGGTAAACAAACAGAGAGCATATTTCAACACTGCAAGCACGACACAAAACGCAGAAATAAATATAAAATCATGCCTTACCTTTGACGAAATTCTTTTGTTGGCACTCCAATATTCCCTAAACATCACAAATGGTCCTTTTGTTCGATTAATTCCATCGATATATATCCAAAATATCAATTTATGTTGGACCGTTTCGTCCAGAAAAACACAGCTTCCAACTTTCGCCAAGTCACTACAAAATATATCAAAAGTTACATTAAATTTACCAAAACATTTAAAACTACTTTTTCATACAACGTTAGTATTTTTAAACGTTAATAATCGATCAATTTGAAGACGGAATGATCTGTGTTCAATACAAAAAGAAACCAAACTGACGCAACTTTTTTCATAACGTAACTCTCTACAAAAATTACTTCATTGACCCTCATTTACGATAGCCCTACTTCTTCTCACTACACAAAGGAACAACTCAACCGATTTCCAAGACTGGTGACATCCAGTGGACGAGGTAGGACTGCAAGCAAGTCCATTAAATCTGGTGTCTCTAAAAAAACGAATTGAAAAGACAGTGACATCAAAAAAATACAAATTCTGAGAGTTTGTCCTCAGGGTTTTGCGCTGCTACATAAGTTCTGTGATTCTCACAGACAGATTCAACAGTTTAGAAACGTCAAGAGTTTTCTATAATATGCATATCTTATATTCTGGGGTGAGTAGCAAGCAGTTGAATTTGGCATGCTATTTTTCCCGAAAGTGAAAAAGCTGCCCCCTGCCCTCAAGAAGATAAAGAAGATGTACTGTTATCACGCTGCGCCATGGTCCTCTCTCTTCATTATTCGACGATCGTGACAGCGGTCATCCAAAATAAAAGGAAATGTAACGCTCACCGACGCTGAACTTTTGGTCCTCTTCTTTCGACGGCCGTGACAGTGAGATCCATCTGATGTCCATGTAGGAAATATCAACTCAGTTGCATTTGACAGACATAAGTACTGCTAA
>NW_019943835.1:94576-102121 GCF_002910315.2 Salvelinus sp. IW2-2015
GCTATGTCTATCGTGTGCTCTCTGATTGGGAGCCATATTTTAGCAGCCAGTTTCATTAGGTAGGTTGTGGGTGATTGTCTATGTCTTACGTTACACATGTTAAGAGTACCAATTAAAGCTACACTCGTTGTGAATCCAGCCAAAATGTCAGATTTCGAAAAACTTTCGGCGAAAGCATAAGATGGCTATTATCGATGAATAGCACATCAGGTAACAAACAGATTAGCATATTTTCAACACTGCAAGCACGACACAAAACGCGAGAAAATAAATATAAAATCATGCCTACCTTTGACGAAATTCTTTTGTTGGCACTTCCAATAATTCCCATAAACATCACAAATGGTCCTTTTGTTCGATTAATTCCATCATATATCCAAAATATCAATTTATTTGGACCGTTTCGTTCCAGAAAAACACAGCTTCCAACTTTCGCCAAGTCACTACAAAATATATCAAAAGTTACATGTAAATTTACCACAAACATTTAAAACTACTTTGTCATACAACTTTAGTTATTTTAAACGTTAATAATCGATCAATTTGAAGACGGAATGATCTGTGTTCAATACAAAAAAGAACCAAACTGACGAACTTTTTTCATAACGTAACTCTCTACAAAATTTACTTCATTGACCCTCATTTACGATAGCCCTACTTCTTCCACTACACAAAGGAAATAACCTCAATCGATTTCCAAGACTGGTGACATCCAGTAGACCAGGGGGTAGAACTGCAAGCAAGTCCATAGAAATCTGGTGTCTCTAAAAAACGAATTGAAAAGACAGTGACATCAAAAAAATAAATTCTGAAGTTTGTCCTCAGGTTTTGCCTGCTACATAAGTTCTGTGATTCTCACAGACATGATTCAAACAGTTTTAGAAACGTCAAGTTTTTCTATAATATGCATATCTTATATTCTGGGACTGAGTAGCCAAGCAGTTGAATTTGGCATGCTATTTTCCCGAAAGTGAAAAAGCTGCCCCCTGCCCTCAAGAAGATAAAGAAGATTGTACTGTTATCACGCTGCGCCATGGTCCTCTCCTTCTTATTAGCGACGATGTGACACGTCATTCCTAAAAAAGGAAATGTACGCTCACCGCGCTGAACTTTGGTCCTCTTCTTTCGACGGCCGTGACCGTGAGATCCCATCTGATGTCCATGTAGGAAAATATCAACTCAGTTGCATTTTGACAGACATAAGTACTGCTTAATGAAATACATGTTGTAGATGTCAAAATAAAACATGTTAATAATGTCTTAATATATTGAAATATGACTATTTCATAAGAAAAAAAGTCATTTAAAAATGTCTCTTGCATCAGATTTGTTCATTTTTTTTAGTAAGTAGACCACATTCGGGTTTTCTATTATCCCTTTGTACTATTTCACGTCATTACATGTTCAAGTAATCATACATGTTCACATACTCTTAGTACGTAACTCCAACCTGGCACACTTGTAGCCAGTATTTCATTCAATAACGGTCTTATTGTGCGTTCATTTGAATTGAAACATCTGCTCACCACATATCCATTGAATTCAAATATACGTTTATTCAAAATATAAGTTATTATCAAAATATCGTTTATTGTTAAATGTAATGAGAAACATTCGTTTAATCACCAGTAACACAACATGATGATATTTTCAATTTAGTCGCTTTAACTAGCAGTTAATCATAATAGCAAACAAGTTAACATACTGTATGTGTTCAAATCCACTTAGAAGTGCTGAAAGTAATATCTCTACACTACTGTACATTTACAGTAGATCTACCCATTTTCACATTAAGCTATATGTAACCGAGCGAAATGCTAGCTTGGCGGGAAAACCTTTTGGCATGGCGAATCCCAGCTTGACATTGGTTGCATTGATGTTGTCGCATGCCTATCCAATGGCTCTGAGGTTAGTCCAGTACACTGGAGGTGTATTCCCGGGCATGAAAGATCCTCATGGCTATAGCCAGCTGAAGAGGCTCCTCATGGGCTATAGGTTAGCTTGAAGGAAGCGCCTCATGGCTGCAGGCTAGCTGAAGGAAGCTTCTCGGGCAGTATACTAGCGAACAAAGCTCCTCGTGGCTCAGTAGGCTAGCTGAAGGAAGTTTCTCATGGCTATAGGTTAGCTGAGGAAGCTCCTCAGGGCTATAGGCTAGCTGGAAGGAAGATCCTCGCATGGCTATAGCCAGCTTAAGGAGGGCTCCTAGTGCTATAGGCCAGACTGAAGGAGGCTCCTCGTGGCTGTAGGTTACGCTGAAGAAGCCTCCTCATGGCTGCAGGCTAGCTAAGGAAGCGTCTCGTGGCTTCATCGTGGCGAGTCTGAGGCGCGTTGGAGCGAGTAGTCGCATTTCCCTTCGCCGTCCACAGCGTGTATTACATTCATTTCATTTCAGTACAACGGTTTGATTTGTTTGGATCATAGCAATTTGTTCTTAGCCTAGCTACATAGCCGTCTTTGTAATCAACAGATAATTGTGTAGTCTAGAGATTATCGAGTTAGCTAGCCCAGCTATTTTCGTCCTTCTAACGTAGTCAAACACTGCTAGCTAGCCAGCTAGCCAAATACTACCGAATAGCAGCACTGTTAGAACTGATGACATCTACAACGGTAACGACTTGACTTAGTGTAGTGTGTAGCTAGCTACCATAGTTGTCCTCTTGCTGCCTTTGTATCTAAAAATAATTGTGTAGTTTACGAGCAATATATCGAGGTAGCGAGCCCAGCTTGTTTCGGTCCGCCACGCTGCCGTTCTCCTACCTAGCAACACTGCTACGCTAGCCAGCCCAAACTTCTACCGAATAGCCGCCGACAGTAGAAACTATTACAGCTACAACGGAACGACCTGATGTAGTGTAAGTGTTACGCTAGCTACATAGTTGTCTTGTCTGTCTTTGTATCCAAGATAATTGTGCTTTGAAGTATAATTATCGAGGTTACCTAGCCAGTTATCGAGCCTTACCTAGCCAGCTACACTTTCAAAACAAAGTCAACAACGCAGCACTGCTAGCTGCCTACTTCCCAGCCACAGCTACCTGTATGCATTGGTTAGTCAATAGTTAAATTTTGCAACGCTAAGCTTAACTTTCTGAACATTCGAGACGTGTAGTCCACTTGTCATTCAATCTCCTTGCATTGCGTAGGCCTCTTCTGTAGCCTGCACACTAGGTTGTCTATCCTCTTTCTCTCCTTCTGCACAGACCATACAAACGCCTTCACACCGCCCGTGGCCGCTGCCACTCTAACCTGTGGTCCCCAGCGCCACCCCACTGTGAAGTTTCCAGTCTCCGGCCAGCCTCTGAACTCCCGATCGCTGCGGCCAACAAGGCAGAAGTTCATCTCAGCCTATCTTCCCTTCCAGTCCTCGCGTTCTGGCACTGACGGAAACATGGATTACCACAGATAACACTGCTACTCCGATGCTTCTCTCCTCTCTGCCCACGTGTTCTCGCACACCCCCGCGACGAGCTTTCGGTCAGCGAGGTGGTGGCACTGGATCCTCATCTCTCCAAGTGGACATTCTCTCTTTCTCCTCCTGACCCATCTGTCTATCGCCCTCCTTTGAAATTCCATCGCTATGTCACAGTTACCAGCCATTTCAAGTAACATCCTTATCCATTTATCGCCCATCCAGCGTTCCCTGGCAGAGTTTCATCAATATGGCTTGACGCCTTGATAAGTTCCTTTCCTGAGGATGGCTCACCTCTCACAGTTCTGTCCGGTAGACTTTACCTCCCCACATACTACTTTGATCATTCCTCTCTGCCCTCCTTCGTTCCACTCCTCTCCCTCTTTGACCTCACCCTCTCCACCTTCCCCCCTACTCACAGGCAGGCAATACGCTTGACCTGCATCTTTACCTAGATCTGTTCTTCCACTAATCTCATTGCAACTCCCTCCAAGTCTCCCATACCTTGTTCCTTTTCCCTTCCCTCTCGCTTCTCATCCAACACTTCCCACACTGGCCCCTACTCGGATGGTATCGCGCCGTCCCAACCTTCCTCTCTCTCCCCCCTACTTCTCTCCTCTTCCATCCTATCATTCTCTTCCTCTGCTCAACCCTTCTCCAACCGATCATCCTATTCACTGCCTCCTCAACCCTCCTCTCTCCCTTTCGCATCCTTTGACTCTCTATTGTCCTCATCCCTCCAGGCACAGGCTCAGGTCCTCCCCTCCTGCTCCGTGGCCGACGACTCATTTGCGACTCAAAGACCAGGGTCCGGGCAGCCGCGCGGACAATGGAGGAACACTCGCCTCCCTGCCGACTGGATCCCTTTCAACTCCCTCCTCTCCATACATTCTCCTTCTTCTGTCTCTGCTCTAAGCCACTTCTCTACCACTCTTAAAAATCCAAGCATCTGCCCTCTCAACCCTCCCCAGGACCTCTTTGCCAACCTCTCTCCTCCCTCCCTTGAATCCTCCTCCCCTCACCCCCTCCACACAACCCACACCCTCCCTCTCACGCCGATGACGTCGTAACCCATTTCTGAAACGAAAGGTCGACGACATCGCAATCCTCGTTTGCCTAAGCTCACAACCCGACACCCCCGCTGTTCCCTGCACTAATCCACCCCCCCCCCAAAAACTGGCCCCCTACCCTTTTTGTGTGCTTTGACCTCTTTCTCCCCTCTCTCTCCAGATGAATATCTGCGTGTTGTGACGGCCGGCCGCCCAACAACTCCGCTTGACCCAGTATCCCCTCTCTCTTCATCAGACCATTTCGGAGCTTCCCTTACCTCACATCGCTCCATCAACTCATTCCTGGACCGGCTACGTCCTTCCGTCTTAAGAGACGAGAGTTCACCCCCTTCTTGAAAAAAAACCTACACATCGATCCTCCGATGTCAACAACACAGACCAGTAATCCTTCTTTCTTTCTTCTCCAAACTCTTTGACGTGCCTCCTTGCCAGCTCTCCTGCATCTCTCTCAGAATGACCTTCTTATCCAAATCAGTCAGTTTCAAGACTAGTCATGATCAACTGAGACTGCTCTCTCTCCTGTAGTCACGGTAGGCGCTCCGCACTGCTAAGGCAAACTTCTCTCTCCTCTCTCTCGATCCTTCTAGACTATCGCGCTGCCTCTTGATACTGTGAACCAATCAGATCTCCTTCCACCCTCTCCGAGTTGGGCAATCTCCGCCGCCCACGCTTGGATGCGTCCTACCTGACAGTCGCTTCCTACCAGGTGGCGTGCCGAGATCTGTCTCCACACGTGCTCAACACTGGTGTCCCCCAGGCTACATATTCGAGGCCCTCTCCTATTCTCCTATACACCAATCACTTGGCCTTCAATTATCCTCACATTCTCGCCTTATCTTGCTATGCAGACGACACACAAAATAATCTTCTCCTTGTCACCCTTCTATAACAGTGGCGAATCCGCAGCTCTGCATGTGAGACATATCATGTGGATGACGATCACCACCTCAAGCTGAAACCTCGGCAAGACGGAGCTGCTCTTCCTCCGGATAAGACTCCGTTCCATGATCTCGCCAGCACGGTTGACAACTCCATTGTGTCCTCCTCCCAGAGTCGCTAAACCTTGGCTGATCTGGCACAACAACCCTGTCGTTTCTCAACTAACATCAAGCGGTGACCCTTCCTGTAGTTCCATCTCATACAAACATTTTCGAGAGTACGACCCTGCCTCACCACAGAACGCGGCGACAGTTCCTAATCCAGCACTTGATTCTTGTGCATCTCCCGTCTGGATTACTGAACTCGTTGGCTGGGCTCCCGCCGGCCTGCCATTAACCCCCTACAACACATCCAGGAACGCCCAGCCCGTCTGGTGTTTCAAATCCTTCCCAAGTTCTCTCACTCACCCCGCTCCTCCCTCTTTCTCCACTGGCTTCCATGTTAAGTCCGCATCCGCTACAAGACCATGGTGCTTGCCTACAGTGTGAGAAACGGCACCTTCCGTCCTTCAGGTGACTGATCAGGCCTACACCAAACAAGGCATAGCTTTCATTCCCTCTGCCTGCTCGCCACTCCCTACTCCTGAGGAGGTACATTCCGCTCAGCCCAGTCAAAACTGTTCACTGCTTTCTGCACGCCCAATGGTGAACCAAAACTCCCTACGACGCACAGGTCAGAGTGAAGTCATAATCACCAACACCTTCCGGACACCTGACCCCCTCGTTTTAAGGAATACCTAGAAGGATAAGTATCCTTCTCATCCCCCCCCTCTTAAAAGAGTTAGATTTGCATGATGTAATGTGTTCCACTGACTTCATAAGTGAACGCACCAATTTGTAAGTCGCTCTGGATAAGGCGTCTCTAAAATGACTTAAATGTGAAATGCTAAATATATACTAGCTGAAACAAAGCTCCTCGTGCTATAGGCTAGCTGAGAAGCTCCTCTGGCTGCAGGCTAGCTGAAGGAAGCTTTCTCGTGCTATATACTACGCTTAAACAACAGTTCCTCTTGGCCTATAGGCTAGCTGAGAAAGTTTCTCATGGCTATAGCGCTAGCATGAGGAAGCTCCTCATGCTATAGCTACTGAAGAAGCTTCTCGTGGTAAATATACTAGCTGAACAAAGCTCCTCGTGGCTATAGGCTAGCTGAAGAAAGTTTCTCATGGCTATAGGCTAGCTGAAGGAAGTTTCTCATGGCTGTAGGCTAGCTGGAGGAAACTTCTCATGGCTATAGGTTAGCTGAAGGAAAATATGTGTCATCATGGCTATGAGATGCAGCATAGAACTGTCTTCCATGCCATTCCAATACCTCTGATACCTTGAACATTAAAATCATGATATGTGTTTTCCTACACAGGAAAAGGTCCTGAAATGTGACCATCTTATTCTCAGATCGATAATGGAAAGGCAGAATTCCCCTCAAGTTTATCAACAACAACAACTGAAGAGGATAGTGCATTTCCAAAAAGCAATAATTTATTGACTAATCCGTGTGTAATCTCTGAATGAGGGAGAGAGCTAACGCGGGTGTATGAGAGATAGCTCGCAGTGCTGCTGAATAGCCAGTCTGAAAACTCTACAGTGCTATTGGAGAAGCTGAGAGACCATAGAGAGCAGATGTGATGGGTTGGYAGGAAGGAACAGAGCAGYTCTGAGAGCCAGGGTCTTCYTGGGTAGTTTCAGTGTTTAAAGTYCTCCGTTARCTTCTCCTGAAGTGTGCACTTGCACCATAGAGATAGATAGAGAACTCTAGATGGATAAAACCAGTTTTAGCATGGGACATTGCCATTGAAAACTTGCACTATATTTTAAAGTAGTCAACTGGGTGGGGATTCCCATGGGTTGGGTGGATCAGCCAATGATCAGAGAATTCATCAAATTGCGTTGCCTATGGTTTGTAGATTACTTTAGTCTATATCCTCACCAGCTAGCGGCCACAATAAATGAATGACACACAAGATTTGGTTCATGACTCAAGCACTGAAAGTAGCAGCGAATCACTAAAATTAGAGTCCCGCTTTTTTCAAACACCAAAGAAGAAGAAAATTGACTACTTCAAAATGGAGATACAAAGGTGAGTCCTCTATCTACCTCTATGACTTGTACACTCCCTCAACCTATTATTTGAAA
>NW_019943836.1:0-6989 GCF_002910315.2 Salvelinus sp. IW2-2015
TCTGTCACATAATGCAAGTCATGGGAGAGTGAGAGAGTGCATGCAAGGCAGGATCATCTGATGAAAAATGTAATTCGAATTTTGGTACTGAATATAGACATAAAATATGTACAGCACATTGAAATAGGATCCATTTCTATAGTAGATTTGATGGGCTGATAATAGGGAAACATATCCTGCATCATTTGGAGCAGCTCTCGCAGAAAACACATCAGAAAACACAACAGAAAACACATCAGAAAACACAACAGAAAGCACAACAGAAAACACATACAGAAAACACACAGAAAACACATCAGAAAGCACAACAGAAAACGTAGCATTGTGGTGCATAGTTCAGGCCTATCTCTCACAGTGGGAGTGACTGCATGCACAATGCATAGATCTGAGGATTGTTCCATAACAAGCTATGTAGGCCTAATACATCATAATTTTAATGGGCAAGCTTTGAAAAGTGATATGCCCGCTTTTATTCCAGTGCTTTAATAAGAGGAATGCGAGGAAATCCCAAATAATCAAATCACATGCAACTGAGAAAATAGCTTTTATCCCAAATGCCAACATGGATAATGCCTTGCAATAAGAAGAGGCAGAATTATGATTTCCTCATGACTCATACTAAAAGCATCCTGGATAGGGCCTGTCGCTTACAGGAAGTGCTGTCAGGCTTTGACGTAGACATGGGTAAACAATCAGTTACTTTAAATAGAGGGTTGTATCCATTGCATATCTGGGGTGTGGAATGCCCAGTTCTTTTGTAAGCCACTGAGCTTCCTTTAATATCTGGGAGAAAAGTCAAGCCCACAAATGAGACTAACAAACAGGCCTGGTTTACCAGAGAGCCATCAGATGAATGCCCAGTCACTTGCAGCTCTGTTGGACAAAGGCCCAGAGAGGACCGGTTTGTGTGGCTGTTTTGAATAAAGAAAAGGCTGAACGATTGAATGATATTCAAAGAGACCTGAAGAAGAAGAGCAATAAAACTGTCCACTGGCAGATACACACCTGTATTCATGTTGAAGGTCTCTCGTCGCAGCACCACTTCAGACAATCACACTATCCTGTAAAACAGAAAGACAACTCTTTTGTTTCACCCTTAACAGATTAAAGGCACACTGTGGTATCTGAGGCTGACTGTTCAACAGATCCTATTCTATACAGTAGGAAATRTGGTATTTACAAAACAAATAGTCTCAATATACACTATACATTTGACATTGTAATACTACTGCAGTGCTGACATAGGCAAACACAGCGCAATGTAGGATGTCCCCAAAGTAGTGTATTTGTCACTGGAGCAGCCAGCTTGGCAGGAAGATCTACCTGAACATCAGCATGAATCACAAATGGCACCCTATTCCCCATTTAGTGCACTCCTTTTGACCAGGGTGCCATTTAGGATTCCGAGGCAGGTAGACTGTGAAAGGCGATAAATGAACCGAGTTCTACCACAGAAAAACGCAGTCAGGCAGCGCTGTATCCAAATCCACCTCCAGCCAGGCCTCAGAAACCTGGCCTATTGGTCTGCCTGCTTTTATCCATCACTACTCTCCGTGCGTCAATGCTTAATAAGGCATGTGATAATGCAAGGCTGTAATGTACCGCTGCACAAGGATTCATGTGAAGGAAGAGATCTCTGCTGCTCTACAACCTTGAGGAAGGATAGGKCTACATACAGAATATTTACCAAATACCTGACAGTATAGACTCTGCTACCTGCTTCCTCTTTTGGCATACGGCTCTTCTAGTCTCCTGGTGACACCGCTTACCTAGGTCATTTAAATACTGTACATGTATCATGTATCATGGCAGACAGTCTGCCTTCTGTTGGACACATGCCTGACATACACATGTTTCTGCTGACACACACTGGAYGGGACAGCTGTGGACAGAAACAGAAGCAGCTGCTCCATCTTTGTTTTAAAACTGTGAATGATATATCCATCTCAATGGTGATTACCTGTGTGTACTATTGACTGATTATTCCTCATGATTAGCGCAAAGCGATTTTTGTGATCATTTTGTTTGTAAATGCAGACAGTTATAGACGATGCATGATGGAATGATGAGGAATGATGCATCACATGTAGTTCTCCTATCAATTTTCATGGGGATGCAGCGGCAGACGCCTGCAGTACCAGTGGAAGCTTATTGATCAATTCAGAACACTCCTATTGACAAGCAGCTAAATATACCAACAGTACCAATCAATGCTAGAAATGCCTTACAACAAGACAAACATGCAACGTGATCAGCTGAACATCTAAAGTCATGTTCCCAGTCGTAGATCTAAACCAGAGAAGGGTGGAGTTACTTAATATGGCGTCCTAATAAATAAGGGGGCTCCTAAAGTCAGACCCCAAATAAATCTTCACACATCTCCTCTCTCAAAGCCAGTCATCAGAGGGTTCTGTTTCTCAAAGACACAAATGTAGCAGGGATTAAACAGGGGTTGTAAAGGCCTGCCAGCGATAAATGAAGCACAGACGATGATATTATATTTCAAGGGAGCAGACTCATGGCGACACAGCTGCTGGAGGGAGAGGCAAAAGGGGTGGGAGGGTCCCAGGGCTGGACCCACACACCAACCAGCCAGCCTGATCAGGGCTGGACCCACACACCAACACCAACCAGCCACCCTGATCAGGGCTGGACCCACACACCAACACCAACCAGCCAGCCTGATCAGGGCTGGACCCACATATCAACACCAACCAGCCAGCCTGATCAGGGCTGGACCCACATATCAACACCAACCAGCCAGCCTGATCAGGGCTGGACCCACATATCAACACCAACCAGCCAGCCTGATCAGGGCTGGACCCACACACCAACCAGCCAGCCTGATCAGGGCTGGACCCACATACCAACACCAACTAGGCAGCCTGAGAAACCCAGCCAGCCAGCCAGCAAGTCAGACAGCCAGCACCCTACGGGCATGGAATATCACAGGACACCCTGTGGATGGTATGCTATAGCCTAGAGGTGAGGCAGTAGATGGTATGGTATAGCCTGGAGGTGAGGCAGTAGATGGTATGGTATAGCCTGGAGGTGAGGCAGTAGATGGTATGGTATAGCCTGGAGGTGAGGCAGTAGATGGTATGGTATAGCCTGGAGGTGAGGCAGTAGATGGTATGGTATAGCCTGGATTTGAGACAGTAGGGGGTGTGGCAGTAGGGGGAATTGACAGTGGGAGTGTCTCTGATCTTGTCTGCAAGAGTTATAGCAAGTTTCCTCATACTATCCATTTAATTATCCTACTCCAGGAGGCAACCTTAGGAAGCAGAGCCAGGACCCAGATGGCTGAGTAGAGGCAAATGTCATTACTTACGTTAATGAGGACTGACTGGGGACACAGCTCGTAAACACACAGGAACATCCTGACCTGGCTGACTCAGTGCAGAGTATCACGGATGAGACACACTGTAGATTAGATTAATCAGATACTTTTGTGCAGACAGAGAGTTGCCTTTGATATTCAATTAGTACAGCGCCTCTAAGAATCGAATCATGAGTTCTTACATCTCCCAGACAGTAGTAGAGAAGCACTGAACTGTATCACAATACAGCATAATAAGATATTTAAATGCAAGCCCTTCCACCTCTTACTTCTCAACTAGTACAACTTGCATAGAAAATATTTGTAAGGTTCATCTTTTAAATGTGGACTGGATTCCCACCCAACATTTTTTCAAATCAGTTAAGTCTAAGAAGGTGATGAATGATGATCATTTTAGCCCCTAGCCTATAACATAATGTGTGTTTTACATTTGTGGCGATGGTGGTGGCGGCGGCCATCTTGGTGACTCGACTGTTCCTTGTTTGATGCCCATTTATAGTCCTCTTTTGGGCAACTCATGGTGGGCTTGGCCAGCCACAGAGACAGGAATCGTCTCACACTTGATGTTAAGTCACACTCTTGCCTGGCAAACCCATGAAACCTATGCCTGGCACSTCAATGACCAGGAGCTATGGAGACGAGACAGGGACCCAATGTTCCAACCACAGAACTAGTATGATTAGAATGACTAGAATTAGAATGACTAGATTGGTTCTATTTCTATGGTTCCAACATGGTATTCAGTCAACATACTACTATCTCCACAGGCATGACAATGAGGAGTTCCAGGAGGGGATTTTTCTGCGCTTTCCAGCAAAATGTATATAATATGTCTGTAGGAAGTTGGTTACCAGCCCCGAACAAATAACATGTCCTCAATGCAGAGTGGCCKTTCAGGACAATAAACCATGTATTTAACCATTGGCCCTAATAGAGATGAGAATTTCAGACATCCATAAAATGGTACATAGATTGATAGCTACTTACTAGAGTATATGGCTGTTTTAGTAATATCCCCATCCTAATCAGTGGCGGTCAGTGATTTTTCAGATGAGGGAGGAAGATAACAATRTTTGTGTGCATGGCCTTATTTCTATTACAGCATATTGGATGGCTGTCATTGATATTGCATTCACCCAGTTTAAAAACCGATAGGTTCAGGCTACTACATGATACTAAAATGTTCCCTATACCCATCATGAGGTTGCTACAACCTAGCCTATGAATTCAGCGTAGGTGAAAGACAGTGTCACATGGACAGACAGTGACACATTCAATACTGCCTTGAACACTCTTGCCTGCATCAAGCTGACCTATGTGTAATGATTAGTCCAACAGTTGCAAACGAGAGTTTCTATTGGACAAATTCAGGTATGCTAATTCCATTTTGTTCCATTTGCTTCCGTTTAAGAAACGTTTTTCAACAGAATCGGTGGWATGAATACACCCCTGATCACACGCAAACAGTTAACTGTCATAGCCACATACAAACAGCTRGTTGAATTCCTTCTCGCATCCACGCGTTCTCCTCCTCTCACCCCTTCKCTTCGCCTGTGGACTATCTGTGACCAGGCAAAAAAAAACTTTCCAAGCGAAAACTTCATATCATAACTGCTAGCTCACCATATTATCTAAAGTAACATCATAGTCAACATACACTATATATACAAASGTATGTAGACACCCCTTCAAATTACTGGATCTGGCTATTTCAGCCACACTTGTTGTTCACAGGTGTATAAAATCGAGCACACGGCCATGCAATCTCCATAGCKACACATTGGCAGTAGAATGGCCTTATTGAAGAGCTCATTGACTTTCACCATGGCACCGTCACAGGATAACACCTTTCCAACAAGTCAGTTTGCCAAACTTCTGCCTTGCTAGAGCTACGCCGGTCAACTGGAAGTGCTGTTATTGTATACTGCATACTCACCAGACATGTCACCCATTGAGCATGTTTGGGATGCTCTGGATCAACATAAACAACAGCGTGTTCCAGTTTCCGCCAATATCCAGCAACTTCGCACAGCCATTGAAGAGGAGTGAGACAACATTCCACTGGCCACAATCAACAGCCTGATCAACTCTATGCGAAGGAGATCGGCATGAGATTGTGGTCACACAAGAAACTGACTAGTTTTCTGATCCACGTATATGTGTCCAAAAGATGCAAATCTGTATTCCCAGTCATMTGAAATCCATAAATTAGGGCCTAATTCATTTATTTCAATTGACTGATTTCCTTATATGATCTGTAACTCAGTAAAATCTTAGAAATTGTTGCATGTTGCGTTTCMATTTTTGTTCCGTGTACATACAGCAGTATAACAACCTGCACTTCACCTGTCCTTCAGAGGTCAGAGCCAAGCTGCTCCACACTGTGGATGTGTCCCAAATGGCTCCCTATATTCCCTTGATAGGGCTCTGGTCAAKAGAAGTGCACTTTTGGGAATAGGGTGCCATTTGGGACCGACSTAGAGGAACAGGCTCTTTTACAGATGCATCTAGCTGGTTCAGAGCACATATTAACATGGCTATAAATCACATCAAATACTGTCACTTGGTGTGATTGGAATAGGCAGCACAGTCAGCAACATAACAAAACCATAATAATATAAAAGTAGCCTATTATGCACAATACACAAAAACTGCTATCAAAGAATTACACATTACGAACCTGTTGTTSTAAAAGTGTAAACGGATTGCCTTGTTTGATGATGTTGTTTGTTGCTCGATAAAATACCTGTCTAGTCTAAATCATGTGCAGTTGGAGAGTTGGAATAAGTGCAGACAGACTATGACAGGCCTCTTGGGTTTTCAACCAACTAAAATCTATCTTGATCTTCTACAAGCTTCTCTCCCAGCTAAAATCACACAGCAGGACTYAGAGAAAAGACTGCTCTCTGCACAGAGAATACAGAAAGCTTTGGAAAAAAGGCATCCAAAATCTCTGCTTCCCTACTGAATTAGATTCAGGCTATTTATGTAGAGTATATTTGTGAACAAAGAATGTGAACACAAACAAGTCTTAAGCGACCTTAAAATGGATTTCTGGATCTGGATCCACAATCACATTAAGTGAAGGACAGGCCATGTTGTTCAGCTACGTTTGATTCATTCTGGAGGACAGTACAGTACACAGGGTATTTCTGGGGATTATATGTTAAGAACCAGAGATAATTCACTTAATTGCTGTGTTTTGGTACTCCGTGTCATTATAAGAACATGTGTTGTTGGGAAAGAGAAAAMACTGTACTGAATTGTGAGCTAGTAAGATGACAGTTTGAAGGCACCGCTCCAAGTGTGTACCTGTGAGAGGGAGAGGATGGAGCTTACACCTATCTTACACCAACCTCTGTTACAACTATTTCAAATGGGATCATTCTTTGCCACATTARCTATCTACAGTAGGTAGAGGTACAAAAAGGATAATGCAGACCCAGCACAGGAGAAAATCTTGCATTTTCAGAACCCTGTCATTCCAAGCAACGAGGGGTAACTGTTAAAGTCCTGCACTGCTCTTTCTGGGCAGGCACTGGCAGAATGCATTCCTTAAAAAGTCAAAGGCTCGTTCAAGATGGATCCTCAAGGAGAATGCACTAGCTCCAATTGGCTGTTTCCCAGCTTGACAGATTATCGACATACA
>NW_019943836.1:12659-20973 GCF_002910315.2 Salvelinus sp. IW2-2015
CATACATCCTCACTCACAGCCATGTCAATAGCTCTATATTCTACACAGCCGTGTCAATAGCTCTATATTCTACATACACTCTCACTCACAGCCATGTCAAAGCTCTATATTCTACACAGCCGTGTCAATAGCTCTATATTCTACACAGCCATGTCAATAGCTTCTATATTCTACATACACTCTCACTCACAGCCATGTCAATAGCTCTATATTCTACACAGCCGTGTCAACAGCTCTATATTCTACATACACTCTCACTCACAGCCATGTCAATAGCTCTATATTCTACACAGCCATGTTCAACAGCTCTATATTCTACATACACTCTCACTCACAAGCCATGTCAATAGCTCTATATTCTACACAGCCATGTCAATAGCTCTATATTCTACATACTTTCACTCACAGTTATGTCAATAGCTCTATAATCTACACAGCCATGTTCAATAGCTTCTATATTTCTACACAGCCATGTCAATAGCTCTATATTCTACACAGCTATGTCAATAGCTCTATATTCTACATACACTCTCACTCACAGCCATGTCAATAGCTCTATATTCTACACAGCCGTGTCAATAGCTCTATATTCTACACAGCCAGTCATAGCAGCTCTATATTCTACACAGCCATGCCAACAGCTCTATATTCTACATACACTCCACTCACAGCCATGTCACAGCCATGTCAATAGCTCTCTATATTCTACATACACTCTCACTCAAAGCCATGTCAATAGCTCTATATTCTACACAGCCATGTCAATAGCTCTATATTCTACATACACTCTCACTCAAAGCCATGTCAATAGCTCTATATTCTACACAGCCATGTCAATAGCTCTATATTCTACACATCCTAACACATACTGTATGAAGAGGAGTCAGATGAAGACAGGCAGCAGGCAGTAATAAAATGCTACAGTGTCTCTCAGACTGTCTCAGTGAGGGTAGTGGGTTGTGTTCCTACCCCCCGCACAGTGCCAACCAGAGTTAAGTTGCAGCCAGGCAATGCATACACAAGCACCCCTTAGCAGGCATGGTGCTGGAATTTTCTCCTTAATGTTATCAAACAAATATCTCCCGAGGAAGGAGATTCACAGCCGCCTCCGCTCTGCAGCAGGTCAGCACYGCTAATGATGCGTCCKAAATGMCKCCCTATTCCCTATATAGTGCACTACATTGGACCAGAGCYCTATGGGCCCTGGTCCAAAGTAGTGCACTATAAAGGGAKTAGGGGGACATTTGGTACTCAGCCTAAATTCCTTCCAGTAGTGGCCAGTCCCTGGGGTCTGAGAAGCATCTGTTAATTGGGTGTTTAACCTTTGGAGAAATCCCCTGCTGATCATCAACTAATAAGCTAAGAAAGATGAGTCTTCTAAGAAGTCTAACACAAGATCATCTCTCAGATAACAGTTTCAAAATGGGAGCTTCAAACAGCCTGCTCATCAGATCTCTGACAGATATAATGATTAGAGCCTAGATGTGTTCTAATTTAATAGTAAACATGAAACAAATGATAATGCACTAAGACCCATTTAATAGTCAATTCAAAAACACTAATGCTCAAAAAACACAAACAGAAGATACAAAACACTTCCTCACAATACAACCAAAAACACATGAGACATGAGCTGTGTTTAAAGAAAGCGGTACGGTCACAGCTAAGTCACTCCTTCACGGTGGTACAAAGTTAAAAATACCCCGGTCATGCAAGCCCTCCAGCACAGCCTGGAGAGAGAACGACTAGCTGCCAGAGAGTCTGGAGAGAGAGCGAGGCTAGCTGCCAGAGAGTCTGGAGGAGAGCAGGCTAGCTGCCAGAGAGTCTGGAGAGAGAGCGAGGCTAGCTGCCAGAGAGTCTGGAGAGAAGAGCGAGGCTAGCTCCAGAGAGTCTGGAAGAGAGAAGCGAGGCTAGCTGCCAGAGAGTCTGGAGAGAGAGAGCGGCTAGCTGCCAGCATGAGCTGGAGAGGGAGAGGCTAGCTGCCAGAGAGTCTGGAGAGAGAGAACGGCTAGCTGCCAGAGAGTCTGGAGAGAGAGAGAGGCTAGCTGCCAGAGAGTCTGAGGGAGAGCGGGCTAGCTGCCAGAGAGTCTGGAGAGAGAGAGAGGCTAGCTGCCAGAGAGTCTGGAGAGGGAGAGGCTAGCTGCCAGAGAGTCTGGAGAGAGAGAACGGCTAGCTGCCAGAGAGTCTGGAAGAGAGAGGGCTAGCTGCCAGAGAGTCTGGAAGGAGAGCGAGGCTAGCTGCAGAGAGTCTGGAAGAGAGAGCGAGGCTAGCTGCCAGAGAGTCTGGAGAGCGAGCGAGGCTAGCTGCCAGAGAGTCCTGGAGAGAGCGAGCGAGGCTAGCTGCCAAGAGAGTCTGGAGCCCTGGAGAGAGAGCGAGCGTAGTGCAGAGAGTCTGGAGAGAGAGGAGGCTAGCTGCCAGAGAGTCTGGAGAGAGAGCGAGGCTAGCTGCCAGAGAGTCTGGAGAGAGAGCGAGGCTAGCTGCCAGAGAGTCTGGAGAGAGAGAGAGGCTAGCTGCCAGAGAGTCTGGAGAGAGAGAGAGGCTAGCTGCCAGAGAGTCTGGAGAGAGAGGCTAGCTGCCAGAGAGTCTGGAGAGAGAGGCTAGCTGCCAGAGAGTCTGTCTCCTTCTCCTGGGAGGGAGGGTACTGATCTTTAAGGCCACTGACTACATGGGTCCACCACCTTATGAATTACTGTAGGACTGCCTTCTTGACTTTTTTAATGGCACAGGAATGAATTGAACTCGTCCCTGTTCCTGGATAGCAATCATTGTTACGCAAAAGTGCATTCAAGGGCTTTGAACTATAGGATAATATTCACTGAAGGGTGGAAGCTAAATGCTATTATATGTATTTTTGCCATATTATTTCTATACTCTATTTACTTTAATAAAACTATCTGCGCATGGATTATGGATTTTCAGCTTTTTTATGCAGTTATAAATACATACATTAAGCATAAGTGTCAGATATTGCCCTGATATACAGGACTTGAGTCCTGTTTCACTTTTATTATAATTATGGCTACAATGTGACACACTAGCTTTTTAMAATCGGTACCAGAATTCTGCTTTAAAATATGTTTTGAAAGGCTTTGCCACGCTCAAATAAGGAGCTCTTTCCTGCCCACTGATGATTGACAATCTTATACGTATTGCGCAATCACCTTTTGCACATGGCCTTGCSCTCCTTCTCGTGGTTTCACGGACTTGAGTAATATGTCCGCCATTCCACCTGACGCAAGCCTGCATCTCTCGGCAGTTCCATTTGTTGTTTTGCACCTTTTATTATTGTGTTGTGTACACCGTGTGCTAAAGTACCAGCATCAAACAGTGGAGCAGAGTTTCCATAGATGGAAAACTTCATGGAAAATTAATATTGTGAAAGTCAATAGTGATTATCTTTTACAGAATTGKGCAGCACTCCATACTGTAAACTAAGCACTGACCAATCCACTATACCTTACTGAATATCGAGAGGAAATATAAACCTGGCAAATTACACTGCTATAACCCAAAATGATACCATCAGAGGGCTAAAGCCCAGACCATACTATACTGAACAAAAATATAATGTAAAGTGGGAATATAATGTAAAATGTAAAGTGTTTCAAGTTTCATGAGCGGAAATGAAAGAGCCAAGAAATGTTCCATATGGACAAAAAGTGTATTTCTCTCAAATGTTGTGCACAAATTTGTTTARATCCCTGTTGGTGAGCATTTCTCCTTTGCCAAAATAATCCATCCACCTGACAGGTGTGGCATATCAAAAAGGTGATTAAACYGCATGATCCTTACACAGGTGCACCTTGTGCTGGGGACAATAAAAGGTCACTCTAAAATGTGCAGTTTGTCACACAACACAATGCCACAGATCTCTCAAGTGTTGAGGGAGCGTGCAATTGGAATACTGGCTGCAGCAATGTCCACCAGAGCTGTTGCCAGATAATTAAATGTTAATTTCTCTACCATAACCCGCCTCGAACGTCGTTTTAGAGAATTTGGCAGTACGTCCTACCGGCCTCACACGCCAGCCTAGGACCTCCACATCCGGCTTCTTCACCTGTGGGTTCATCCGAGACCAGCCACCTGAACAGCTGATGAAACTGTATTTATGTCTGTAATAAAGCCCTTTTGTGGAATCCATAGACTAGGTCCTAATACATTTATTTCAATTGAATGATTTKCTTATATGAACTGTAACTCAGTAAAATTGTTGAAATTGTTGCGTTTCTATTTTTGTTCAGTATATATCACACTACATCAGTGGTTGAACTGTACTCACACTGCACTTATCTGGTCTCCTTCCATTAGAAGACCCCCCCCCCCATTATGGAATGATGTCCCCTCTCCTGCCTCTATCAGCACTGCTCAGCACTCATCACTTTCTATGGTAGTTCTCTGAAGGTCTCTCAACTTCAACCCTGACAGTCAAACCATCCCAGACCMTGCGACTCTTTTGCTTACCAGGTGAAGAGTCACATTATCCATAACCGAGGCGGCATTGGTTTCATTTGGGACGCAGCAATGTTTTGTCAGCCACTGCTTCAGCAGTCACACAAATATGATTTACGGAAGAGTGGCATATGTGTAATGACATATTTTGAGGTCAAAGGAAACCTTGAACATGACTGCTCTTACTTATATAAGACCGTACAAGGCCATGTACCATAATGAAGCATWCCATGTACAGTGAGTAGCCTACATCACGTATTCCATAACACCACACCAGTGTTCTCACAGTCTGAGTATAATTACTAGTAGCTTATTCAAATTCATACATTTAAAAAACTATTAATAACTCCAATTGCGCAAAGAAAGAGAATTGAAGACTCCATACAATTTTTTTCCACTTTTGACTTAATGGTACAATACACAATTTATGACCTCCTCATTTAACACAGAAAACCATTAACCATCAGCTGAGATAAAAACATATATATCATTAGGTGGTTGCTTATAGCTGTCCTATTTCACACATGTTCAAGTGTATATTAATACACGAGTGAATTGGAAATGTGTTTTTTGCACATCCCAACCCCCCAAGACACCCTCAGAGAGTAATGTCACAGCCAGGGTCTGCCATTATCAACGGCGATCCAAGATCAATTAGGTTTAAGGGCCTTGCTTGAGAGCACATTGACAGATTTTTCACCTTCTCAGGGATTTGAACTAGGGATCTTACAGTGACAGGCCCACTGCTCAAACCGCTAGGATACCTGCCGCAAGCAACCAGTCAGGAAAGCTAACCTGCCATGAGGCAGCAGCATGTATACAATACARCATTCAAAGAAAGATAGGGAATATCTCACCAGACATGAAGAGCGAGACACACTACGTGATAGAATGAAAACACATCCGCYATGTTTTATGTAGCTCCTCTCCCTATATCTGTTTTCTGGGCGGCAGCACAGCAGATTTCACCACATTGACTTGCAGGGTTAAGGTCCGACAAGTGTGATCCTGGTTTCTGGAGGCAAAAGACGTGACAGAGTCAACCCCTGCCTGTCCAAGCAGCGCTGCCGCGGTTTGAGCTATTTTCAGATGCAGACATGTATGTCTAGGGGCTGGAAAGATAKTCTTGGGGCTCTCTGGGGAAAAGTGACACACAGCATACCACAGAATATACACAGGAACACATTTGTGAGTATACAAACATTTGCGCTATGCAGGTTATGGGTCTTTTTTGGTAAATCAACACCATTGGAACCTGTGAAAGATAGTAGCCAAGGTACAATTTCAAGGTCTTGAAATTCAGGTGCTGAACCTCCGGAGGCAACACACACACACACACGCACGCACGCGCACACACACACGTGAGGAAATGAAGCAATTAAAAGGAATGCCGGAATGCAATTTCTTGTCAAGTCGAAAGGGAAACTTATATGTGGGTGATGTGCAGTATTTCTTCAAGGCTGACCGTATTACATCAGATCTATTTTTACCAGTGACGTTCATGACTGATGACAGTGGCGATCCGTCAGGGAGACCACCACAGTTCTCAGGGAGACCACTACAGTTCAGGCTACAGGGAGACAGGTTAGACCCTTWAAAAGGTGACACAAATGTCAGGTTGACAGCTTTTCAAGCGACTGTTGGCCAGCACTGTATCAAATCATCAAATCAAATGTTATTGGTCGCGTACACATATTTTGCAGATGTTATTGCAGATGCGGCAAAATGCTTATATTTCTATCTCCAACAGTGCAGTAAAACCTGACAATACAAAACAATAAACAAAGATACAAAATTAAGAAATATCAGAACAAGCAATGTCCAAATCCAGAATATAAATATGTACAGTGCCTTCGGAATGTATTCAGACCCCTTGACTTTTCCCACATTTTGTTACGTTACAGCCTTATTCTAAAATGGATTAAATAAAAACATTTCCTCAGCAACCTACTCACAGGTAGCCTAGTGGTTAGAGCGTTGGACTAGTAACCGAAAGGTTGCAAGATCAAATCCCCGAGCTGACAAGGTAAAAATCTGTCGTTTTGCCCCTGAACAAGGCCGTCATTGAAAATAATAATTTGTTCTTAACTGACTTGCCTAGTTAAATAAAGGTAAAATATAAAAATAGCCCATAACAAAAAACAGGTTCTTAAAATATTTTGCTATTAAAAAAAAATCTAAAAAGAAATACCTTAGTTACATAAGTATTCAGATCCTATGTTATGAGACTCGAAATTGAGCTCAGGTGCATCCTGTTTCCATTGATCATCCTTGAGATGTTTCTACAACTTGATTGTAGACCACCTGTGGTAAATTCAATTGATTTTACATGATTTGGAAAGGCACACACCTGTCTATWTAAGGTCCCACAGTTGACAGTGCARGTCAGAGCAAAAACCAAGCCATGAGGTCAAAGGAATTGTTCATAGAGCTCCGAAACAGGATTGTGTCGAGGTACAGATCTGGGGAAGGGTACCAAAAGATTTGTAGCATTGAAGGTCCCCAAGAACACAGTGGCCTCCATCATTATTAAATGGAAGAAGATTGGAACCACCAAGACTCTTCCTAGAGCTGGCCGCCCGGCCAAACTGAGCAATAGGGGGGAAGGGCCTTTGTCAGGGAGTTGACCAAGAACCCGATAGTCACTCTGACAGAGCTCCAGAGTTCCTCTGTGGAGATGGGAGAACCTTCCAGAAGGACAACCATCTCTGCAGCACTCCACCAATCGGGCATTTATGGCAGAGTGGCCAGACGGAAGCCACTACTCAGTAAAAGGCACATGACAGCCTGCTTGGAGTTTGCCAAACGGCACTTAAAGACTCTCAGACCATGAGAAACAAGATTTTCTGGTCTGATGAAACCAAGATTGAGTTCTTTGGAATYAATGCCAAGAGTCATGTCTGGAAAAAAAKCTGGCACCATCCCTACGGTGAAGCATGGTGGTGGCAGCATCATGTTTTTCAGCAGCAGGGACTGGGGAGACTAGTCAGGATCYAGGGAATGGAGCAAAGTACAGAGATCCTTGATGAAAACCTGCTCCAGAGCGCTCAGGACRTCAGACTGGGGTGACGGTTCACCTTCCAATAGGACAATGACCCTAAGCACACAGCCAAGACAATACAGGAGTGGCTTCGAGACAAGTCTCTGAATGTCCTTGAGTGGCCCAGCCAGAGCCCGGACTTGAACCCGATCTAACATCTCTGGAGAGACCTGAAAATAGCTGTGCAACAACGCTCCCCATCCAACCTGACAGAGCTTGAGAGGATCTGCAGAGAAGAATGGGAGAAACTTTCCAAATACAGGTGTGCCAAGCTTGTAGCGTCATACCCAAGAAGACTTGAGGCTGTAATTGCTGCCAAAGGTGCTTCAACAAAGTACTGAGTAAAGGGTCTGAATACTTATATAAATGTGATATATTTATATATTTTTTTTATAAATTAGCAAATTGTTTTTGCTTTGTCATTATGGGGTATTGTGTATAGATTGATGAGGGGAAAAAACATTTTAGAATAAGGTCCTGACCTAACAAAATCTGGAAAAAGTTAAGGCGTCTGAATACTTTCCCGAAGGCACTGTATATAGTGTTGTGAATAGATACTATTGACAGTATTTGAATAGAAAAGGTGTGTACAGCAGTAGTTATATAATATGAACCTTGACTAGAATACAGTATATACATATGAAGTGGGTAAAACAGTATGTAAACATTATTAAAGTGACCAGTGTTCCATGACTATGTACATAAGGCAGCAGTCTGTCACGCCCTGACCTTAGAGAGCCTTTTTATGTCTCTATTTGGTTTGGTCAGGGTGTGATTTGGGGTGGGCATTCTATGTTTTGTTTTCTATGTTTCTTTATTTCTATG